>NW_026652276.1:89384204-89439796 GCF_009828535.3 Hylobates moloch
TACCTGTCTGCATGCTCCTCTAGGGGTATGAGCAGCTGAGCACCAAAGAAATGAGCCACACCCCATCGCACGCCTGCGAGTGGGATTAGGGAACTTGTTTCAGTCTCACTTCATTATTTGTGAAGTTGAAAATATTGGCCGGGCGCGGTGGCTCACGCTTGTAATCCCAGCACTTTGGGAGGCCGAGGCGGGCGGATCACGAGGTCAGGAGATCGAGACCACGGTGAAACCCCGTCTCTATTAAAAATACAAAAAGTTAGCCGGGCGTGGTGGCGGGCGCCTGTAGTCCCAGCTACTCGGAGAGCCTGAGGCAGGAGAATGGCGTGAACCCGGGAGGCGGAGCTTGCAGTGAGCCGAGATTGCGCCACTGCACTCCAACCTGGGCGACAGAGCGAGAGAGCGTCTCTCCAAAAAAAATTAAAAAAAAAAAAAAAAAAGAAAATATTTTATCGGCCTTCATTAATCTTTTTCTGCGAACTACCATTGGCTCATTTTCTTTTTAATTTGTGTTTTTTATAAGGAAATTATCTTTGTAAAGTGTTGACAAATAAATAAACTTTACCTTTTAAATTGTTGTATGTTTTCTTGTATTCTGAATTTTGATTGTGTTTATAAGGTTTTTTTTTTCTTAGCAGTGTTAAATCATTTTAAATCAAATTTTAGCAGTCTTTATTTGTAAATTCTGGATACTGATTCATTCATAGAAAGACTTTTCCCACTCAAGATTATTTATAAATTCACATAAACATTTATTTTCATGACTTTCTTTCACTCTTTACACATAAGTGTCATTTGCATTTGTGATTCCATTTGGTGTAATAATATACAATTTAGTTGACATATCCAATCATTATAACATGATTTTTGAAGCTTTTCCCATTATTTTGAAATTGTTCATATTCTGAAGTGCATGCACTGGTGTCTATTTTTTATCTCTCCATTCTGTTTCATTAAATTGCCTTTTTATTTCTAGACCTATGTAAGATATGTTAGCATTTAAATATATATCAAACAAATTTAACTGTTCACATTACTCCTCCTAACTTTTCTTAACTAATCTTATATTCTAAATGAATTTTTGTTGAAATACAAAATAAAATCTGACAACTTGGAGAGACAATATGGCATACTTAGGTTCTCTGTGTTATTAAAAGCTGTGTGAACATGAGAAAGCTATTTAAACTTTCTGTGACTGTTGTCTCTTCTATATAAATAGTCATAATACTTTCACTTTTTCATAAGAGAATTGTAAGGATTATGGAGAAATAAAAACACGTATAAACTTAATTCCACACCTGGCAACTGGTAAGTACTATAAATGTTACTAATTCTATCATTAATGATTTAGGGAAAATTGTCACATCTACAATATAATGCCTTCTACAGTTGAATGGGTTACATACTTCTATTAACTCAAGGCAGACTTCTTCTACATCATTTCCTAGCACTTTTAATGTTTTGTTTATATAGGTTCTGAATGTTTTGATAAGCTAATCTGACCATCTCTTTCTGCTATTAGTCATTCTATATTCCCATAATTTTTAATTGCCACATAAACATCCTACTGTTTGCAACAATTCTTGAATTTATTCTCTTGTGTTTCATAGATATAATCATAACATTAGTAATAATATTAAGTTTAACTTCTTTTTTCTAACTTTCATATTTTTATTGACTAATTACACTGGCTATTAATTAAACATATCACTTAATACTGATGATAACTTTACCTTTTCTAGGATTCATACCTATTTTTCTTCTTGTCTAATTGCACTGGCTAGTGCTTTTAAAAATTATAAATAATATAACTACTGATGTTCTTCAATAATTCCCATCTTTAATAGGATTGCTTCTATTGTTTTGACATTTAGTATGATATGGACTCTCAATTTGCAATATGTACTCTATATTATTAATAGTATATCCATCACTTACTAATTTAATAAGAGCTTTTTCTTACAAATAAATGTCAATTTATAAAATACATCTTACATATTGTTGTGTAAATATTATCCTTTTCTTCTACTCTGACCTGTTACTGTCTATATTTAATATTTAAGTGGCAGTTTTGATAATATTGAACATTCACAATTTAATTCTACATAATTCCATTTTCCCTAGTGTGAGAAAATCAGAAGGAACATGAAAGGGAGAGGTAAAGAAGATGTAATGATAAGGAAGAGGATGTAAATGTATGTATGTATATGTATACATATGATATGGTTTAGCTCTGTGTCCCTACCCAATTCTCACCTTGATTGTAATAATCCCCACAAATCAAGGGTGGGACCAGGTAGAGGTAATTGGATCACGGGGGCAGTTTCCCCCATGCTGTTCTTGTGATAATGAGTGAGTCTCATGAGATCTGATGGTTTTTTAAGTGTCTGGCATTTCCCCTGCTTGCATTCATTCTCTCCTGCCGCCCTGTGAAGAGATGCCTCCGCCATAATTGTAAGTTTCCTAAGGTCTCCCCAGCCATGTGGAACTGAGTCAATTAAACCTCTTTTTTTTTCTTTTAAATAAATTACCCAGTCTTGGGTTTCTTCATAGCAGCGTGAGAACAGACTAATAAAACATATATGTACATGAATGCACATATGCATGTGTGTATGCACATATGTATGTATAAGAACACAAAAAGTGTGTGTTTATTATTGGACAATTAACCCTTTTTTTGCCCAAGATGGCAGATTAGAAGCTTTTAGTGTGCCTCAGCTACTTGGAAATAGATCAGTTCTGTGAGCTTTAAGAAGGAAAGCAGGAATCTATTCATGGACTCATGAAGGACACCACAGGTCCCAGAAAGGAGAATGTAGGCAAACACCCCCCATGAAAGTACCCAGCTGATAAAAGTGAGTGATTCCCCAGGACATGAGAGAGGCAGAGAGTCTCCCTCTGTGACTCACCTTTCCACTGGGGATCCAAGCAACCCAGGCTAATGGAGAACACTTTGTTTCCACAAGTCCTGAAGTTAACTTGGAAAGAGGCTTGGAAATACTGAGAGGGATGAAAGACACCAGGAAAAGCTTCAGGAATTTTCCCAGAATGAGGACGAAGATCAGGATTCCATTTTTAATCTGAGTGCATATAAAGACAGCCATTCTTTAGTGACCCAGCAACATGGTCATGCAGGCATTTTAGTCTCAGTCCAGAGGTTGAGGTGCCTGCTCTGGAGTGCAGCAAGGGGAACCACAGCCAAAATTGTGGAAGTGCCTCAACAGTAGGTGCTGAAATTGTGCTTTCCCAAACTGCAGGCCTGTAGCAGGAAGAGATCTGCTACAGCTGCGATTTCTCCTGGGCAACAAGAGCTACAGCCAGGGCCAGCTTGGCAATACAGAACAGGTCTGTGTGTGTGTTGCTGGGTGCCCCAGCCAGCTCCCCTGAGATTGTGGTGCAGTAGGGCTCTCTTCATTTCACCCCCAGGCAAAACTCCAGGCATTCAGAGAACTGCTGGTCTGAATCAGCAGTCTAAGCTGCCCTAACATCCCTGGGCATAGATCATCGTGCATCAGGGCCCTCTCAGCTCCAAACCCAGGCAGATCTCCAGGTATTTGGAGCATTAACAGCCACCCTACCCTTGCTGAGCATAAACTGTAGTGCTTCGGAGCCCTCTCAGCTCCACACTGGGGCAGGTCTCCAGCCATCTGGAGCACTAATTTGCATGGATCAGTAGACTGAGCTGACCCACCCTGCCTGTGCAGATACCCTGCTGCAGCAGGGGCTCTCTCCACTTCACACCCAGGCACATTTCAAAGTATTCAGAGCACCCACTTTCCCTGATCAGCAGACAGAACTCTTTCCCTTCCTGTGCAAGACTATGGCAAAGTAAGACCCTCTCTGATCCAGGCCCAAGCAGATTTCCAGGCATGTGGAACATCTGCTTGCCTGGTTAAGCAGCCAGAGCTGGGCCACCCTTCCTATGAAGAGATTGTGGTGAAGTGGGGCCTTCTCCACTCCATGCCCAGGCAGATCTCCAGGCATTTGGAGAACCCACTAACTTGAATCAGCAGCCTGAGCCAACCCACTCTTCCAGTGACGAGATCATGGTTAAGGGGGTGGAGGGGCTCTTCAACACATGACCAGGCATATCCCATTCACCTCGATTAGCATCTTAAGCTGCCTCATCCTTTCTGTGCATATTATGGTGCAGCAGGGTCCTCTGCACTCCACATTAAGGCAGATCTCCAGGTATCTGGTATATTCACTTTCATGAATTAGGCATTTAGGCTGTCCCCCTCCCCATGCAAAGAGCTTGGGCAGAGGAGATTTCTCAGCTCCATAACTAGGCACAGCTCTGGGCACTTGGTGGCTGCCTACAGAATTCTCCCTTAGTGCTAGTGCCTGCCATCAGGGAAACTGTAGATGGGCCGGCCCTGTCTGGCCCCTCCCATCTTTTTCCTGTCTCCCTGGGGCTGAGCATGGAGCTCAGACCACTGAGCCCTCCGTGGATCACCCCATTGCCTGAGGAAACAGAGAGGTCTTAATAAACAACGATGGAGTATATGTCCACCTGCATTGGCTGAAGCTGTTACTTACCCATAAGTGTCATCTACTGGCTTATAGGTTGGACCATACAGCCCAGTACAAAACATATTGAGAGAAGTGCATAGGGCTACAGAAGCAAGGCCAAAAGATTCTGCCCAACATCCTCTATAGTCACACCATCTAAGAAGGGAATAAAAGGGAATGAAAAAGAAAAAGAAACAATAATACTACAGAAAAAGAAAACACCCTACTTGTATAAAAATAATTACAAAAACTAGAAGTTCCAGTGTCTCCAAATGAGAAAAAAACCAATGCAAAAATCTGACACCATGAAATGTCTGGAGACTGGGTGCAGTGGCTTATACCTGTAATTCTAACAGTTTGGGAGGCTGAAGTAGGCAAATTGCTTGAGCCCAGGAGTTTGAGACCAGCCTAGGCAACATGGTGAAACCCCATCCCTACAAAAAATATAAAAATTAGCCAGGTGTGATGGTATGCACCTGTAGTCCCAGGTACTTGGGAGGCTGAAGTGGGAAGATCACCTGAGTCTGGGGAGGTCAAGGTGGCAGTGAGCTGTGATCACACCACTGCACTCCAACCTGGGTGACAGAGTGAGACCCTGTGAGCCTTAAAAAGGATCACACTAGCTCTCCAGCAATTATCCCTAACCAAAACAGAAACTCAGAAATCACAGATAAAGGATGCAAAGCATGGACTGCAAGGAAGTGCAATGATTTCAAGAAGCTGCATAAGTGAAGGAGAAATAAAATCTTTTCCAGACTTGCAAGAACTAAGGGAATTTGTTATCAGCGGACCAGCCTTACAAGAGAGCCTTAAGAGAATTCTAAACCTGAAAATGAAAGAACAATACCTACTGCCACAGAAACACACTTAGTTCATAGCCCAAGACATTGTAGAGCAACCACACATTTGAAACTACAAAGCAACCAGCTAACAGCTTCATGATAGTATCAAAACCTCTTTATAAATGGTATAAATGCCATCACTTAAAAGGCACAGAACTTCAAGTTGGATTAAAAAAAAAAAACACAAGGTTCATTCACCTGCTGTCTTTAAGAGACTCATCTCACATGTAACAACACTTATAGGAACAAAGTAAAAGACTGGAGAAAGATCCATCATGCAAACAGAAAATAGAAAGAAAGAAAGAAAGAAAAGAAAAATACCAGGAGTCACTATTCTTATATCAGATACAACAGACTTTAAACTGACAACAGTAAAAAAGGACAAAGAAAGACATAATATAGTGACAAAGTGTTCAATTAAACAAGAAAACCTAGCTATTCTAAATGCATAGGCACCCAATATTAGAGCATCCAGATCCATAAAACAAGTACTTCTAGTCCTATGAAAAGACTTAGCCACACAATAATAGTGGGGGACTTCAACAATCCACTTACAGCATTACACCAGTCATCCAGACAGAAAACTAACAAAGAAATTGTGGACTTAAACTTCACACATGACCAACTGGACCTAATAGACATCTACAGAATACTCTACCCATCAACCACCAAATATAAATTCTTCTCATCTGCATGTAGAACATACTCTATGAGTGACCACATGTTTGGCTATAAAGCAAGCCTCAATAACTTCAAAAAAATCAAAATCATACCAACCATATTTTTGGTCCACTGTGAAATAAAAATAGAAACCATTGCCAAATAAATTACCGAAAGTAAAACAATTACATGAAAATTAAACAACTTACTCATGAGTGGCTTTTGGGTGAACAACAAAATTAAGGCAGAAATAAAAAAAATTATTTGAAATAAAAACAAAGACATGACATACCAAAATCTCTGGGATACAGCAAAAGCAATTTTAAGAGGAAAGTTTGCAGTGCTAAGCAACTACCTGAAAAATTCAGGAAGATTTCAAATTAACCACCTAATGGTACCCTTACAGTAACTAGAAAAACAAGAACAAACTAACCCAAAAGTTAGCAGAAGAAAAGAAATAACTAAAACCAGACCAGAACTAAATGAATTTGAGACCCAAAAATCTATGCAAAGAATAAATGACCAAAAAGTTGGTTTTTTGAAAGGTTAAAGAAAAATCTATAAATCACTAGCTAGATTAATAAAGAAAAAAAGAGAGAAGATCTACATAAGAACAATTAGAAACAACAAAGGTGATATTACAACCAATCCCACAGAAATACAAAAGATCCTCAGAGACTATTATGTACATGTCTATGCACACAAACTAGAAAACCTAGAGGAAATCGATACATTCCTAGAAACACACAACTCCCCCAAGATTGAATCAGGAATAAATTCAAATCCTATATACACCAACTTCAAGTTCCAATATTGAATCATTAATAAAAAGTCTACCAATAAAAGCCCCAGACTAGATGGATTCATAGCAAACTTCTATCAGATGTACAGAGAAGAGCAAATATTAATTTCCCTGAAACTATTGCAAAAGTTTTAGCAGGAAAGACACTTTCCTAAATCATTCTGTGATGCGAGTATTATCCTGATACCAATGCCTGACAAAGACACAATGAAAAAAAATAAAAAGACTACAGGCTAATATTCCGGATGAATGTAGATGCAAAAATTCTCAACAGAATGCTAGCAAACTGAATCCAGTAGCACATCAAGAAATAAACTGATCAGGAGCAACTAGGCTTTATTCCTGGGGTGCAAGTTTGGTTCGACTGATGAAAATCCATAAATGTAACTCATCACATAAACGGAATTAAAATCAAAAATCACAATTCTCTCAATAGACATGAAAAAAAGCTTTCAATAAAATCCAACGTTTCTTCATGATAAAAGCCCTCAACAAACTAGGCATTGAAGGAACATAACTCAAAATAATAAGTACCATCTATGACAAACCCAGAGGCAACCTCATCCTAAACAGGCAAAACTTGAAAGCATTCCATTTGAGAACTGGAACAAGACAAGGATGCCCATTTTCACCAATCTTATTCAATATAGTACAGGACCAAGTCCTAGCCAGAACAGTCAAGTAAGAGGAGCAAATAAAAGGAATCCAAATAGAAAAAGAAGAGTGGAACTACCTCTCTTAACTGATGATATAGTTCTATACCTAGAAATCCCAAAGACTCCTCTAAAAGGCCCCTGGAACTGATAAACAACTTTAGTAAAGATGGAGGATACAAAATAAGTGTACAAAAATTAGTAGCATTTCCATGCACCAATAACATTCAAGATGAGAGCCAAATAAGAAAGCAACCCCATTCACAATAGCCACACACACAAAAAAAAATACGTAGGTTTACATCTAACCAAGGCAGTGCACGATCTCTCCAAAGGAAACTACAAAATGCTAATGAAAGTAATCATAAATGATTCAAACAAATGGTAAAACATTCCATGCTCCTACATTAGAAGAATTACTATCATTAAAATTGCCATATTGCCCAAAGTAACCTGCAGATTCAATACTATTTCTATCAAACTACAAACGTCATTTTTCACAGAACTAGAAAAAACTGTTCTAAAATTCGTATGAGACCAAAAAGGAGCCAGAATAGTCAAAGCATTCCTAAGCAAAAAGAACAAAGCCAGAAGCATCACATTACCTGACTTCAAACTGTGATGGAAGCTACAGTAAACAACAAAGCATGATACTGGTACAAAAAGAGATACACAGACTCATAGAACATAGTAGAAACCTCAGAAATACAGCTGTACACCTATACCCATATTTTTGACAATGTTGACAAGAATAAGCAATGGAGAAAACAATCCCTATTCAATAAATGAGTCTGGGGTAGCTGGTTGACCATAAGCAGAAGAATAAAACTGGATGACTGCCTTTCACTATATACAAGAATTAACTGCAAATGGATGCAAGATTTAAAGGTAAGAACTCAAACTATCAGAATCCTAGAAGAAAACCTGGGAAACACCACTCTGGACATTGGCCTTAGAAAAGAATTTATTTATAACTAAGTCCTCAAAAGCAGCTGCAACAAAACCAAAAATGGACAAATGGGGCCTAATTAAACAGCTTCTGGATAGCAAAAGAAATCATCAGCAGAGTAAACAGACAACCTACAGAATGATAGAAAATATTTGCAAACTATGCATCTGACAGAGGTTTAATATCCAGAAACTTTAAGAAACTTAAACACAGTGGTTCACGCCTGTAATCCCAGCACTTTGGGAGGCCGAGGTGGGCAGATCACTAGGTCAGCAGATCGAGACCATCCTGGTTAACACGGTGAAACCCCGTCTCTATTAAAAATACAACAAATTAGCCGGGCATGGTGGCGGGCGCCTGTAGTCCCAGCTACTTGGGAGGCTGAGGCAGGAGAATGGCGTGAATCCAGGAGGCGGAGCTTGCAGTGAGCCGAGATCGCGCCACTGCACTCCAGCCTGGGCAACAGAGTGAGACTCTGTCTCAAAAAAAAAAAAAAAAGAAAAAAGAAACTTAAGCAATTCAACAAGTAAAAAACAAATTACCTCATTTAAAAATGTACAAAGAACAGATATTTCTCAAAATAAGACATACAAGCAGTCAACAAACAAGAAAATAATGCTGAACATTACTAGTCGTGTGAGATACCATCTCACATGAGTCAGAATGGCTATTATTAAAAACTCAAAAAACAACAGATGTTGATGAGGCTGCTGAGGAAAGGAAATCCTTATACAATGTTGGTGAGAATGTAAATTAATTCAGCCACCATGGAAAACAGCTTAGATATTCCTCAAAGACCTTAAAACAGAACTACCATTTGACCCAGCACCCCATTACTGGGTATGGAATTACAAAAGTAAATAAATTACTCTACCAAAAAAATTCATTTGTATGTTTGCTGCAGCACTATTCAAATAGTAAAGACATAGAATCAATTTAGGTGTCTATCAATGGTGCATTGGGTAAATAAAATGTCATACATATATATCACAGAATACTACACAGCCAGAAAAGAGAATGAAATTATGTACTTTGCAACAAAATAGATGAAACTGGAGGCTGATATCCTAAGCAAATTAACACAGGAACTGAAAAGCAAATACAGCATGTTCTCATCTATAAGTGGAAACGGGATATTGGGTACTCATGCAAATAAGTAATAGACACTGGCAACTACTAGAGGGGGGATGTAGGAAAGAGGAAGGATTGAAAATCTGCCTATGGGGTACTATGCTCACTAACTAGGTGACGGGATCAATTGTATCCCAAGCATTGCCATCGCACAATATACCCATATACCATACCAGCACATGTGCCTCTTGAATCTAAAATAAAACTTAAAATTACTTTAAAAATTATCTTATCTATTATTTAACAATAACAAGATAATGTTAAAGTTATAGAAGAAAAACAATGCAAGAACATTCATGTCTAGAAAAACAAACTAATTTCTTAAACAGAATACAAAAAGAAATAACAAAGAAAATATTGATTACTTGAAATTCATTAAGATTAAGGATTTCTTTTTATTTTAAAAAATGTGCACTAGAAGCCAAGCTATATAGTTATAGAAAAGATTTCCTCTATGTATAGCTCACAAAGAACCTAAATCTAGAATATATAAATAACTCATTTTAATCAATAAGAAGACAAAGAAGATGATTAAAAATAGGCAAAAGACCCAATAAAACAGGGGATATTCAATTGGCCAATAAATGTAAGAGAAGGTGCTCAACTTAGTCATCAGAAACTACAAATTAAATATGCAATGTATCTGTTAGAGATTTGGGACTGTATTAACAGAACAGGAAAACATGATAAAATATTGTATTTATACATGGGCATTTTATTTATGAAAATGGGGATTTTAAATTATTTGCAAAAGAAGAAGTGATTCAATATATAGTTTACGGAAATATTGGCTATTCATCTAGAAAACATATAATTAGATCACTACCTCATACCATACAAAAAATAAATCAATTTATTAAAGGCCTAAGTTTAAAGCTAAAGTTATTAAAAGTAAATATAGAATTTATGTGTTTTTCAAGAGGATAGTTTTTCTATATAAAATGAAAAACCCAAGAATTATAAAAGAACAAACTTTGATAAATTTAGTAAATGAAAGTATAAACCTTTTCTAAATAATACAAAACAAAGTATAAAGGCAAGTGAAAAACTTGAAAGAAAAGCATAGTATGTAATAGACAAAGAAATAATATTCACAAAATTAAAACATGTTTTATATAATACATTTGATAGTATGCATAAGAAAAGCACAGTCTCATGCAAAAATAGAATACCAGAAATAAACAGGAATGAAATGCAAATGGCCTTTACAAATATGAAAAATGCTTAACTTCATTACTAGTTCAGAAATGCAAATTTAAATGAAAATGAAATATAATTTATCAATTATTTTGGCAAAGTTTAAAAAATAATAAACTGCATTGGTGGTGATGCAGGCAATTGGTACTCTCCTAAACTCTTCAGGGGAATATAGTTAATACGCTGATAATTTCATTGTATCAATTTCAATTGGCAGGATCAATCAATTTTTTTTTTTCTGTTCTTCAGCCTTAAGCTCTACTTCCTGGAATCTGCCATGGAAAAATACTGACATTTGTACATAAGACTATATTATTGTAATGGCAAAAAATCTAGAACAAACACTTACCAATAAGGTATTAATAAATCATGACATATTCTTATTATGGAATGCTTTACATCCATTATAAAGAACGAGTAGCAGTATATATTGAATCATGAGACAGAGAGAGAGAGACATTATCAGTCCATTTTGTGCTGCTATAACAGAGACTGGACAATTTATAAAGAACAGAAATTTATTTATCATACTTCTGGAGGCTGAGAAGTCCAAGATCAAGGCACTAGCATCTAGTGAGGGCCTTCTTGGTGCATCCTCTCATGGTGAAAGGTAGTAGGGCAAATGGGATGAACTTCCTTCATCAAGCCTCTTTATAAGGGCACCTAATCCTATTCACAAGGAAGTAGTTCTCATTGCCTAATCACCTTTAAGACCTTTCCTCTTAATACCGTAATATAACCTGAACTTTGGAGGAGACACCTTCAAACTAGCAGACATAAAGTAATCTCTAAAACATATTGTTAAAATTAAAGAGCAGGAGAAAACAGTTGACTATGTTATTATTTATGAAAATTTTTAAAAACCCACTAAACTAAATGTGTGTTTCTATATTACAAAAATCTGAATAATATACACCAAACTATTAACAGGGGTTATTTTTGAGGAATCGAGGTTCGGAAGTGGGGCAGTACAGGGAAAGGTTGATTTTTAAATATTGTATTATTTGACTTGTTCACATCTAACAGGTATTCACATATTACAATTTTTTAAAAAAGGACTTATTTGCAGTTGAAAAATTAAAAATTATCAATGAGAAATAATATAAAGAAGAGCATAATATGCTAAACCTAATTGACCACAACGTAGCATCCACAGTCTGTGTAAAGAAAGGTAGGCCACATTTGTGAGATAGTCTTCATCATCAGTACCCTACTTCTACAAAATGAATTGCCCTGAAGGCAACAAGATGTGGAAGTCAGTTAAGAGATTGAAAACAACTGGAAGTAGGTGATCTATTAGTATTTAAAAACGTGATTTCAAATAAAAGAATAAGGAAAGTAGAGAAAAGAATACATTTCCACATAGAAAACCAGGAGCTTTTGACAGAAGGAAATACTCCAAATGCAGAGTCTGCTATATACAGAAATTTTGACTCACCCAAGAGCCATTTTGTATTCACAGTTCCAAGATATAGAGAAGTCAGCATATACGGCAGTGTCAACTGCCTTCAGGTACTGAGGTCCCAGCCTGGGACCCTTTTCAGCCATATTCCTCTTTTATTCTGCAGTTCTCTGCAGTATCTCCTACAAGTATCTCCTTCTCCTTTGTAGTTATTCACTCTATTCCATTCTGCCTGTTCGAAGCAAAATGGAGTTGGCTGCTAGAAAATGTTGTGGTGCAAGATAGCAAGAAGGACAAAGGAAGGGTGGTACCTATTTCTAGATTTTCACTACCACAACCACATAGGCTCTGACCCAGTATGGTTCCTTACAGACTGACACAAACACCTGGCAGGCCAAGTCTCCAATAACGGCAGGCAGGCAGTGATGGAAAGCTATAAATTTTTTTTTATTTTTTTTAATGAAGTCTCGCTCTTGTTGCCCAGGCTGGAGTGCAATGGCACCATCTCGGCTCACTGCCACCTCCGCCTCCCAGGTTCCAGCGATTATCCTGCCTCAGACTCCTGAGTAGCTGGGATTAGGCACCTGCCACCAAGCCTGGCTAATTTTGGCATGTTATAAATTATTTGAACAACATTTAAGTCAATTACCAGAGACACCTCTGCTGAACATTCCTAAGGAGTCTCCCTAGAATGCTTGCCATGATAAACAATCAAAAATAAATTGTGCTAAAAAGGAAAATATTTCTGACATTTATTTCAGCAACTAATTAGAAATACAATAAGGATGAATTTTAGTTTCAAATGTTTTACAAAGTTAAGGAACTGAAAAATATATAGAATTACACATATATACTATTATTTGGCCAGCAGATATATTTGATTGTTCTCCAGTGGAACAACTAAATGAAAAATTCACCCTCCTGTGACACTCACTGAAAATCAGCAATAGCTTAATATAATCCTCCATGTGATTCCTTCATGAGTCAGGCCATTTTAATTCCCCAAATTTATCTTGAACACTATATAAATATTTCTCCACAAATCATGACTCTTCAGACACTTTTTAATTATCATAATTAATTATAATATATATAGCCACCATTTATATCACCTTCTATAAATGGTAAGAAGCATTATTCTAAAGACAGGTTAATTAAAGCCATAAAGATGATTCTAGACAAAGGAAGAAGAAGCAGCACTCAGTACCATACTTTTTGCCTACTAGCCTTCAAATTGGTTACTTTCACCTCATATAACCTAATTCCTCTTTTCTTTTACATTTTGCGGTGGTTCATTTTTTAAAAAAAATTATACTTTAAGTTCTGTGATACATGTGCAGAACACGCAGGTTTGTTACATAGGTATATACATGCCATGGTGGTTTGCTGCACCCATCAATCCATCATCTACATTAGGTATTTCTGCTAATGCTATCCCTCCCTAGCCCCTCACCCCCTGACAGGCCCCGGTGTGTATTGTTCCCCTCCCTGTGTCCATGTGTTTTCATTGTTCAACTCCTCTATGAGTGAGAATATGCAGTGTTTGGTTTTCTGTTCCTGAGAATTCTCAGCAAACTGACCCAGGAACAGATTCATGGATTGCAGCTTCATCCATCTCCCTGCAAAGGACATGAACTCATCCTTTTTTATGGATGCATAGTATTCCATGGTGTATATGTGCCATGTTTTCTTTATCCAGTCGATCACTGATGGGCATCTGGGTTGATTCCAAGTCTTTGCGATTGTGAATAGTGCTGCAATAAACGTACGTGTGCATGTGTCTTTAGAGTAGAATGATTCATAATCCTTTAGGTATATACCCAGTAATGGGATTGTGGGGTCAAATGGTATTTCTGGTTCTAGATCCTTGAGAAATTGCCACATTCTCTTCCACAATGGTTGAACTAATTCACACTCCCACCAACAGTGTAAAAGCTTTCCTATTTCTGCACATCCTCTCCAGCATCTGTTGTTTCCTGACTTTTTAATGATCGCCATTCTAACTGGTGTGAGATGGTCTATCACTGTGGTTTTGATTTGCATTTCTCTAATGACCAGTGATGATGAGCTTTTTTTCATATGTTTGTTGGCCACATAAATGTCTTTTTTTGAGAAGTGTCTGTTCATATCCTTTACCCACTTTTTGATAGGGGTTTTTTTTCTCTTGTAAAATTGTTTAAGTTCTTTGTATTCTGGATACTATCCCTTTGTCAGATGGATAGATTGCAAAAATTTTCTCCCATTCTATAGGTTGCCTGTTCACTCTGATGACAGTTTCTTTTGCTTTGCAGAAGCATTTTAGTTTAATTAGATCCCATTTGTCTATTTTGGCTTCTGTTGCCATTGCTTTTAGTGTTTTAGTCATGAAGTCCTTGCCCATGCCTATGTCCTGAATGGTATTGCCTAGGTTTTCTTCTAGGGTTTTTATGGTTTTAGGTCTTATGTTTAAGACTTTAATCCATCTTAATTTTTGTATAAGGTGTAGAAAAGGGGTCCAGTTTCAGTTTTCTGCATATGGCTAGCCAGTTTTCCCAGCACCATTTATTAAATAGGGAATCCTTTTCCCATTGCTTGTTTTTGTCATGTTTGCCAAAGATCAGATGTTTGTAGATGTGTGATGTAATTTCTGAGGCCTCTGTTCTGTTCCATTGGTCTATATATCTGTTTTGGTAACAGTACCATGCTGTTTTGGTTACTGTAGCCTTGTAGTATAGTTTTAAGACAGGTAGCATAATGTCTCCAGCTTTGTTCTTTTTGCTTAGGATTGTCTTGGCTATACGGACTCTTTTTTGGTTCCATATGAAATTTAAAGTAGTGTTTTCTAATTCTGTGACGAAAGTCAATGGTAGCTTGATGGGGATAGCATTGAATCTATAAATTGCTTTGGGCAGTATGGCCATTTTCATGATATTGATTCTTCCTATCCATGAATATAGAATGTTTTTCCATTTGTTTGTGTTGTCTCCTATTTCCTTGAGCAGTGGTTTGTAGTTCTCCTTGAAGAGGTCCTTCTCATCCCTTATAAGTTGTATTCCTACATATTTTATTCTCTTTGTAGCAACTGTGAATGTGAGTTCACTCATGATTTGGCTCTCTGTTTGCCTATTATTGGTGTATAGGAATGTTTGTGATTTTTGCACATTGATTTTGTATCCTGAAACTCTGCTGAAGTTGCTTATCAGCTTAAGGAGATTTGAGGCTGTGAAGATGGGGTTTTCTAAATATACAATCAAGTCATCTGCAAACAGAGACAATTTGGTGCCCTCTCTTCCCATTTGAATGCCCTTCATTTCCTTCTCTTGTCTGATTGCCCTAGCCAGAACTTCCAATATTATGTTGAATAGGAGTGTTGAGAGAGGGCATCTTTGTCTTGTGTTGGTTTTCAAAGGGAATTCTTCCAGCTTTTGCCCATTCAGTATGATATTTGCTGTGGGTTTGTCATAAATAGCTCTTACTATTTTGAGATATGTTCCATGAATACCTAGTTTATTGAGAGAGTTTTTAGCATGAAGGAGTGTTGAATTTTATTGAAGGCCTTTTCTACATCTATTGAGATAATCATGTGGTTTTTGTCATTGGTTCTGTTTATGTGATGGATTACATTTTATGAGTTGCATATGTTGAACCAGCCTTGCATCCAGGGATGAAGCTGACTTGATCGTGGTCGATAAGCTTTTTGATGTGCTACTTTTTAACAATCACAATGTATGTTATTGTTTTTGTTTTTCATTGAGACAGGGTCTCACCCTGTCACCTAGGCTGGAGGGCAGTGGCACCATCTCGGCTCATTGCAGCCTCGACCTCCCAAGTTCAAGTGATCCTTCCACCTCAGTCTCTCAAGTAGCTGGGACTACAAGGGGTGTGCCATCCTGCCTGGCTAATTTATGCATTTCTTATAGAGACAGGCTTTCTGAGGCTGGTCTCAATCTCCTGGGCTCAAGCAATCCACCCACCTTGGCCTCGCGTAGTGCTGAGACTACAGGCATGGGTCACAATGTCTGGCCACAACTGTATGTTTTTACAGCTTAAATTGCATTTTGAGCCAAAGCAAAAGAAGCTTTGACTAAGGTAGACACTACATATAGGAGGTGCGCGTCTGGGCACTGAAGTCAAACTGCCTATGTTTAATCTGACCTCTATCACTTGCAGGTTGCAGAATCTTAGACAAGTTGCTAAAACTCTAACAGACATTGAAGACAAATAATTGATCCTTAAATTAAATGAGCTAGTGCATTAACAGAACTCAGTCTAGTGTCTAGCATTAGACTGCTCACACATGGAGCAGAAGTTTTGTCTTGCTCACCATGAACTCTTTAGTACCTAAAATGTCTGACACAGAGTAGATGCTCAGAAAGTGTATTGCATGTTGGAACATTTATTTGGAAACCCAGTAAAAGAAGGTCTGCAGATTACTACAGTTTACCTGCATCAGGAGTTGGAATTGGTCCCAAACTAAATTCTACATCTTAGAAAATGGATCGTTTGAAACCATCTTATTCATAAATAAGGTTCTTCTCCAGAGACACGCATTGCAGTTTAACTAGCTTAAGTCTTTTTATAAGGGACTGATATGGTTTGGCTCTGTGTCACTACCCAAATCTCATCTTGAATTGTAATCCCCAATGTGTCAAGGGAGTGACTTCGTGGTAGGTGATTGGATTATGGGGTCAGTTTCCCCCGTACTGTTCTTATGATAGTGAGTTCTCAAGAAATCTGATGGTTTAAAGGTAGCACTTCCCCCTTCGCTCTCTCTCTTTCCTGCCACCTTGTAAAGAAAGTACTTGTTTCTCCTTCACCTTCAACCATGATTGTAAGTTTCCTCAGGCCCCCTGAGCCATGCAGAACTGTGAGTCAATTAAACTCCTTTTGTTTATAAATTACCCAGTCTCAGGTAGTATCTTAATAGCAGTGTGAAAACGAACTAATACAGAGAATTGGTACCGGCAGAGTAGGGTATTATTAAAAAGATAACCTGAAAATGTGAAGCAACTTTGGAAATGGTAACAGGCAGAGGTTGAAACAGATTGGAGGGCTCAGAAGAAGACAGGAAAATGTGGGAAAGTTTGGATTTTCCTAGAGACTTGTTGAATGGTTTTGACCAAAATGTTGATAATTATATGGACAATGAAGTCCAGATTAAGGGGATCTCAGATGAAGAAGAGGAAATTATTGGGAACTGGAGTAAAGGTCACTCATGCTATGCTTTAGCAAAGGGACTGGTGGCATTTCACCTCTGCTCTAGAGATCTTTGAACCTGAGAGAGATGATTTAGGGTATCTGGAGGAAGAAATTTCTAAGCAGCAAAGCATTCAAGAGGTTACCTGGCTGATTCTGAAAGTGTTTAGTCATATGCATTCCTAAAGAGATTATCTGAAAGTGAAACTTTTATTTTTTTAAAAAAAGTAGAATATAAAAAGTTTGAAAAATTGGCAGCCTGACCACGAGGTAGAAAAGAAAAACCAATTTTCTGGAAAGAAATTCAAGCCAGCTGTAGAAATTTGCATAAGTAACAAAGAGCCAAATGTTAAATTGCCAAGACAATGGAGATAATGTCCCCATGGCATGTCAGAGATCTTCAAGGCATTCCCTCCCATCACAGGTCCAGAGGCCTAGGAGGAATAAATGATTCCATGTGTCTAGCTTACAGTCCTGCTGCTCTGTGCAGCCTCAGGGCTTGGTGCCTTGGGTCCCAGCCACTCCAGCTCCGGCGATGGCTGAAAGGGGCCAAGATACAGGTTGAGCTATTGCTTCAAAGGGTGCAAGCCCCAAGCCTTGGTGGCTTCCAAGTGGTGTTGGGCCTGCAGGTGCACAGAAGACAAGAGTTGAGCTTTGAGAACTTCCACCTGGATTTCAGAGGATGTATGGAAATACCTGAACATGCAGGCAGAAGTATGCTGCAGAGGTGGAGCCCTCATAGAGAACCTGTACCAGGGCAATGCAGAAATGAAATGTGAGGTTGGAGCCACCACACAGGTCCCCACTGGGTCACTGTCTAGTGGAACTGTAAAAAGAGGGCCACTTTCCTCCAGACCCCAGCATAGTAGATCCACTGACAGCTTGCACCGTATGCCTGGAAAGGCCTCAGGCACTCAATGCCAGCCCCACATGAAAGCAATCAGGAAGCGGGCTGTACCCTGCAAAGCCATGGGGGCAGAGCTTTCCAAGGCCATGGGAGCCCACCTGTTACATCAGTGTGGCCTGGATGTGAGATGTGGAGTCAAAGGTGATCATTTTGGAACTTTAAGTTTTAATGACTGCCTTAATGGATATCTGACATGCATGGGGCCTGTAGCTACTTTGATTTGGCCAATTTCTCCCATTTAGAATAGGTGTATTTACTCAATGCCTGTACCACCCCCCCACCATTGTATCTAGGAAGTAACTAATTTGCTTTTGGTTTTACTGGCTTATAGGCAGAAGGAACTTGCTTTGTCTCAGATGAGACTTTGGACTTGGATTTTTGGGTTAATGCCGGAATGAGTTAAGAATTTGGGGGACTGTTGGAAGGGAATGATTATGTTTTGAAATGTGAGAACATGAGGTTTGGGAAGGGCCAGCAGTGGATGGTTTGGCTCTGTGTCCCTACCCAAATCTCACCTTGAATTGTAATAATCTCCACATGTCAAGGATGGGACCAGGTGGAGATAATTAAATCATGGGGGTGTTTTCCCACATGCTGTTCTTGTGAGAGGTTATCTGAAATTGGAACTCTTATTTAAAAGAGAAGCAAGACTAAAAGCTTGGAAAATTTGCAGCCTGATGATGCAATACAAAAGAAAAACCTATTTTCTGGGGAGAAATTCAAGCCTTCTGCAGAAATTTGCATAAGTAATAAGGAGTTGAATGTTAATAGCCAAAACAATGGGGGAAAATGTCTCCAGGGCATATCACAGGTCTTCACAGTATCCTCTCCCATCAAAAGTCCAGAGACCTAGGAGGGAAAAATTGTTGAATGTATCTGGAGCATGGCCCTACTGCTCTGTGCAGCCTCAGGACTTGGTGCCTTGGGTTCCAGCCACTCCAGCACCAGCTATGGCTAAAAGGGGCCAAGACACAGCTTGGGCTATTGCTTTAGAGGGTGCAAGCCCCAATCCTTGGTGGCTTCCAGGTGGTGTTGGGCCTGCAGGTGCACAGAAGACAAGAGTTGAGCTTTGGAAACCTCCACCTAGATTTCAGAGGATGTATGGAAACACCTGTATGTCCAGGCAGAAGTCTGCTGCAGGGGTGAAGCCCTTATAGAGAACCTCTACTAGGGCAATGCAGAGAGAAAATGTGGGGTGGAGCCCCCACACAGAGTCCCCGATATTTTACAGAGTCCCCTGGAAAAGCCACAGTCAGTCAACACCCACCAGCCCAAAAAAGCAGCTTCAGGGGCTGTACCCTGCAGAGCCGTAGGTGCAAAGCTCTCCAAGGTCATGGGAGCTTTGCACCTCTTAAATCAGTGCAATCTGGATGTGACACATGGAGTCAAAGCAGATTTTGAAGATTTAATATTTAATGACTGCCCCACTGGGTTTCAAACTTGCATGGGGCCTGTGGCCCCTTTGTTTTGGCCAATTTCTCCCATTTGGAATGGGAACACTTACCCAATGCCTGCACCCCCATTGTATCTTGGAAGTAACTGACTTGCATTTGATTTTCAGGCTTATAGGTAGAGGGACTTGCCTTGTCTTAGATGAGACTTTGGATTTGGACTTTTGGGGTAACGCTGGAATGAGTTAAGACTTGGGGGACTGTTGGGAAGGCATGATTGGTTTTGAAACATAAAAATCACATGAGATTTGGGAGGGACCACCAGTGAATGATATGCTTAGGGTCTGTGTCCCCATCCAAATCTCATCTCAAATTGTAATCCCCATAATCCCCATGTGTCAAGGGAGGGACCTAGTTCGATGTGATTGGATCATGGGGGCAGTTTTCCCCATGCTGTTCTCATGATAGTGAGTGAGTTCTCATGAGATCTGATGGCTTAAAATTGGCACTTCCCCCTCTGCTCTCTCTCTCTCTCTCTCTCTCCTGTCACCTTGTGAAGAAGGTACTTGCTTCTCCTCTGCCTTCCACTGTGATTATAAGTTTTCTGAGGCCTCTTCAGCCATGCAAAACTGTGAGTCAATTAAATCTTTTTTTCTTTTTTAAATCACCCAGGCTCAGGTAGTATCCTTATAGCAGTGTGAAAATGAACTAATACAAAAAACCTTTCTATCCAATTCAAATTTACATTTAGGGTTGTAAGGTTGAATGAAATAACTTAGTTGATACAATAGGGAAGCACATTTTCTCTAACTTTGTCAAATACTGCAAATAAATATTCCAGTTGAGAATTTCAGACACATCTTACTAAAGCATTTATGTTCCTTTGTTATCCAATAGATATTAGGCAATCATGTCAAAGCCATGTATCTTACCATTTTATATACAAACATACCTTGGAGATATTGTGGGCTTGGTAACGGAATACCACCATAAAGTGGATATATAATAGAACAAGTCACACAAATTTTTTGGTTTCCCACTGGATACAAAAGCTACATTTACACTATGGTTTATTAAGTGTGCAATAGTGTTGTGTCTAAAATAAGTACATATCTTAAAGAATACTTTATTGAAAAAAATTGTTAATGATCATCTGAGGGTATGTGAGCTTTTTGGTAGCATTTTACCCACACTAGATCTTCTTTCAAAATTGAAGTCAATCCTCTCAAATCTTGCTGACATTTTATCAACTAAGTTTATGTAATATTCTAGATCCTTTGTTGTCATTTCAACAATGCTCATAGCATATTCATCAGAAATAGATTCCATTTCAAGAAACCATGTTCTGGAAGAGGAGGTAGAGCAAGATAGCTGAATAGAAGCCTCCAGTAATCATCTTCCACACAGGAACACCAAAATGAACATCTATCTACACACAAAAAGCACATTCATCAGAATCAAAAATCAGATTAAAGATCACAATACCTGGTTTTAACATATTAAGGAAATAGACACTGAAGAGGGTAAAAAGGACAGTCTTGAATCACCTGTACAACCACTCCCCCATCCTTCTGCAGCAGTCTTGTGGCACAAAGAGAGAATCTATGCACTTAGGGGAGAGAGAGTGCAGTGGTTGCAGAACTTTACATTGGAACTCAGTGCTGCCCTGTCACAGTAGAAAGCAACACAGGCAGAACTCAGCTGGTTCCCATGGAGAGAACATTTAGGCCATCCCTAGTCAGAGGCAAATTGTCCATTCCAGCCATCAGACCTGAGTTCCCGCAAGCCACACTACCATGAGATAAAGGCTCCAGGGTCCTAAATAAACATGAAAGGTTGTCTAGGCCACAAAACCTGCAACTTCTGGGGAAGTCCTGATCTGTGCTGGGCTCAGAGCCCATGAAAATGGGGGAAATATGACCTAGTGAGACATCAGCTGGGGTGGCCAAGGGAGTGCTTGCATCACCCCTTCCCCAACCCCAAACAGCACAGCTTGCAGCTCTGGGAGGGACTCCTTTCCTCTGTTTCAGAAGAAGAGAAGGGACAGTAAAAATTGACTTTGTCTTCCAACTTGGATACCAGCTCAGCCACAGTAAAATAAGGCAAAAGGCAGAATCCTGACAACCCCATCCCAGGCCCTAGCTCCAAGAGAACACTTTTTATTTATTTTTTATTTTAAGTTCTGGGGTATATGTGCAGAATGCGCAGGTTTGTTACATAGACAAATGTGTGCCATGGTGGTTTGCTGCTCCTATCAACCCATCACCTACGTATTAAGCCCAGCATGCATTAGCTATTTTTCCTGATGTTCTTCCTCCCCACAACAGGTCCCACTGTGTATTGCTCCCCTCCCTATGTCCACGTGTTATCACTGTTCAGCTCCCACTTATAAGTGAGTACAAGTGGTATTTGGCTTTTGGTTCCTGCATTAGTTTGCTGAGGATAATGGCTTCCAGCTTCATTCATGTTCCTTCAAAGAACCTAATTTCATTTCTTTTTATGGCTGAATAGTATGCTATGATTCATATGTACCACATTTATTTTATCCAGTCTATCATTGATGGACATTTTGGTTGATTCCATGTCTTTGCTATTGTGAATAGTGCTACAATGAGCATACATGTGCCTGTATCTTTATAATGGAATGATTTATATTCCTTTGGGTATATACCCAGTAATGGGATTGCTGGGTCAAATGATATTTCTGTCTCTAGGTCTTTGAGGAATTGCTGCACTGTCTTCCACAATGGTTGAACTAATTTACATTCCCACCAACAGTGTAAAAGCATTCCTATTTCTCCACAGCCTCGCTAGCATCTGTTGCTTCTTGACTTTTTAATAGTCGCCATTCAAACTGGCATAAAATAGTATCTCATTATGGTTTTGATCTACATTTCTCTAATAATTAGTGATGTTGGGCTTTTCATATGTTTGTTGTCCACTTGTATGTCTTCTTTTCAGAAGTGTCTGTTCATTTCCTATGCCCACTTTTTAATGGGATTGATTTTTCTCTTGTAAATTTAAGTTCCTTGTAGACTCTGGATATTAGACCTTTGTCAGAAGGATAGATTGCAAAAATTTTCTCCCATTCTATGAGTTGTCTGTTCACTATGATGATAGTTTCATTTTCTGTGCAGAAGCTCTTTAGTTTAATTAGATCTCATTTGCCAATTTTTGCTTTTCTTGCAATTGCATTTGGCATTTTCATCACGAAATCTTTGATTGTGCCTATGTCCTAAATGGTATTGCCTAGATTTTCTTCTAGGATTTTTATAGTTTTTGGTTTTACCTTTAAGCCTTTAATCCATCTTGAGTTAATTTTTGTATAAGGTGTAAGGCAGGGGTCCAGTTTTAATTTTCTGCCTATGGCTAGCCAGTTCTCTCAGTAACATTTATGAAATGGGGAATTAGTTCCCCATTGCTTGTTTTTGTCAGGCTTGTCAAAGAGCAGATTGTTGTAGATTTGTGGCCTTATTTCTGAATTCTCTATTTTGTTCCATTGGTTTATGTGTCTGTATGTGTTCCAGTACCACGACGCTTTGGTTATGTAGCCTTGTAGTATAGTTTCAAGTCAGGTAGCATGATGCCTCTAGCTTTGTCCTTTTTGCTATTGATTGTCTTAGTAATATGGGTAATTTTTTGGTTTCATATGCATTTTAAAATAGTTTTTTTTTCTAATTCTGTGAAGAATGTCAATGGTAGTTTAATAGGAATTGCATTGAATCTATAAATTACTTTGGGCAGTATGGCCATTTTTATTATATTGATTCTTCCTATCCATAAGCATGGAAAGTTTTTCCATTTGTTTGTGTTTTCTCTGATGTCCTTGAGCAGGGTTTGTAGTTCTCCTTGAAGAGGTCCTTCACTTCCCTTTTTAGCTGTATTCCTAGGTATTTTATTCTTTTCCTAGCAATTGTGAATGCGAGGTCATTCATAATTTGCCTCTCTGCTTGTCTGTTGTTGGGGTATTGGAATGCTTGTGACTTTTACACATTGATTTTGTATCCTGAGACTTTGCTAATGTTGCTTATCAGGTTAAGAAGATTTTGGGTTGAGATGATGGAGTTTTCTAGATATAAGATTATATCTATATGGAGACAATTTAACTTTCTCTCTTCCTATTTGAATACCATTTATTTATTTCTCTTGTCTGATTGCCCTGGCCAGAACTTCCAATACTATGTTGAATAGGAGTGGTGAGAGAGGGCATTCTTGTCTTGTGCAAGTTTTCAAGGGGAATGCTTCCAGCTTTTTCCCATTCTGTATGATATTTGTTCTGGGTTTGTAATAAATGGCTCTTATTATTTTGAGGTATGTTCTTTTAATACCTAGTTTATTGAGAGTTTTTAACATAAAAGATGTTGAACTTTATCCCTGGCCTTTTCTGCATCTATTAAAACAATCATGTGGTTTTTGTCTTTATTTCTGTTTGTGTGATAAATTATGTTTATTAATTTGGGTATGTTGAACTAGCTTTGCATCCCAGGGATGAAGCCAACTTGGTGGTCATTGTGGATAAGCTTTCTGATGTACTGCTGGATTCAATTTGTCAGTATTTTATTGAGGATTTTTGGATTGATGTTAATCATGGATACTGGCCTAAAGTTTTCCTTTTTTGTTGTATTTCTGCCAGGTTTTTGGTATCATGATGATGCTGGCCTCATAAAATGAGTTAGGGAGGAATCCCTCCTTTTGAGTTGTTAGGAATAGTTTCAGAAGAAATGGTACCACCTCCTCTTTGTAGTCCCAGAGGACAGTTTTAAACACAGTCAGAAGGAAACCTGCTATATTGAATGGAAAGACCGAGTTCTGGAAGAATTCATCAACTGCTGATGAATTTAGCACCTGCCTTTGTCCCTGAACAATCAGCAAAGGTAGCCAGGTAGTACTCACTGTGGGCCCTGAGTGAGACTGAGAGCTGTGATGGCTTCAGGTATGATCCAGCACATTATCAACTGTGGTGGCTATAAGGAAAGACCCCTTATGCTTGAGGAAAGAAGAGAGAACAGAAAAGGGGACTCTGTCTTGCATCTTAGATACCAGCTTGGCCATAGTAGAGTAGAGGACCAAGCAAGCCCCTGGGGTTTCCAGTTCTAGGCCTTGACTCTTGGGTGGCATTTTTGTACAGTCCCTGAGCCAAAGGGGAGCCCACTCCCCTGATAGAAGAGACTCAGGGTTTGTGTCATTCACCACAAGAAGACTGCAGAGCCCTTGGTCATTGAGTAAACATTGGTGGTAGCCAGGCAATAGTTGCTATGAACCCGGGGTGGTGGTGGCCATGGGAAGAGACTCCTCTGCTTGAGGAAAAGGGAGGGAAGAGTGGGAAGGACTTTGTCTCATGGCTTGGGGGCCAGCTCACAAGCCTGGGTAGATTGGCTGCCTACTGATTGTAGAGCCCTTGGGCCTTGAGTGAACATAGGTAGTAGCCAGGCAGTGGTCACTGGAGCTCTTGGGCAAAACCCAGTGGTATGCTGGCTTCAGATTTGACCCAGCATAGTCCAAGTAGTGGTGGCCACAGGTTTGCTTATGTCACCCCTCCCCCAGATCCAGGCATTTCAGAATAGAGTAAGAGGCTCCGTTTGTTTGAGGGAAAGTAAGGGAAGAAAACAAGAGTCTCTACCTGGTAATCCAGGGAATTCTTCTGGATCTTACCCTTGGTACCTCTACAAGTCTGAAAGAGCAACAGGGTTAAGCAAATATGGCTGCAGTGACCAAGATTTAGATCTCAATACCCAAGTCCCTTCAAATACCTGGAATGTCCTCAAAAAGGATAGGTACAAACAAGTCCAGACTGAGAATACTACAATAAATACCTAATTCTTTAATGCTTAGACACTGACAAACATCCATAAGCATCAAGACAATACAGGAAAGCACAATCTCACCCAATGAATTAAATAATATACCAGGGCCCAATCTTGAAGAGACAGACATATATATCACCTTTCAGATAAAGAAATCAAAATAGCTCTTTGGGGGAAGCTCAATAAAATACAAGATAACACAGGGGATGAATTCAGAATACTATCAGATAAATTTCACAAAGAAATAAAAATAATGAAAAAGAATGAAGCAGAAATTCTGAGGTTGAAAAATGCACTGACATATTGAAGAATGCATCAGAGTCTCTTAACATCAGAACTAATCAAGCAGAAAAAGAATTAGTGAGCTTGTAGACAGGCTATTTGAAAATACATAGCTAGGGGAGACAAAAAGGAAAAAAGAATAAAAAAGAATGAAGCACACCTACAGATTTAGAAAATAGCCTCAAAAGGGCAAATCCAAGAGCTACTGGTCTTGAAGAGGAGGTAGAGAGAAAGTTCAGGGTAGAAAGATTATTTAAATAGATAATAACAGAAAACTTCTCAAATCTAGAGACAGATACCAATATTCAAGTACAAGGTTATAGAACACCAAGCATATTTAACCCAAAGAAGACTACCTCAAGACACTTAAAAATCAAACTCCCAAAGGTCAAGAATAAAAAATGATACTAAAAGCAAGAGAAAAACAAACAAATAACCACAAAGGAGCTCCAATATGTTAGGCAGCAGATTGCTCAGTGAAAACCTCACAGGCCAGGAGAGCATGACATGACATATTTAATGCACTGAAGGAAAAGAAAATTTATCCTAGAATAGTATATCCAGTGAACACATTCTTCAAACATACAGGAGAAATAAAGACTTTCCCAGTCATACAAAACCGAGGGATTTTATCAACACTGGACCTGTCCTACAAGAAATGCTAAAGGAAGTTCTTCAATCTGCAAGAAAAGGATATTAATGAGCAATAAGAAATCAGGTGAAGGTATAAAATTCGCTGGTAATGGTACATATGCAGAATTTTATAACCCAATAATTATGCTGTGTAAACTACTCATATCTTAAGTAGAAAGACTAAAATATGAACATATCTAAAATACTACGATAACTTTTCAAGACATAAACCATATCATAGGATATAAATAGAAGCAATAAAAAGTTAAAAAGTGGCGGGAAAAGCTAAACTTAGAGTTGTATTAGTTTTATTATTGTTTGTTTGTTTATGCAATTAGTGTTAAGTTGTTATTGGTTTAAAATGAAGGATTATGTTATTTGCAAGCCTCAGGGTAACCTCAAATAAAAAAACACACAACAGATACACAAAACATAAAAATCAAGAATTTAAAGCATGCCATCTGAGAAATTCACCTTCACTAAGAGGAAGACAGGCAGGAAAGAAAGAAGAAAGAGAAGACCGGGAAATAACCAAAATAATTTAAAAAAATAACAACGTGGCAAGTATGTTAGTCCATTTTCATACTGCTATGAAGAAATATCCAAGACTGGGTAATTTGTAAGGAAAAAGAGGTTTAATGGACTCACACTTCCACATGGCTGGGGAGGCCTCACTATCATGGCAGAAAGCAAAGGAAGAACAAGGCCTGTCTTACATGGCAGCAGGGAAGAGACTGTGTGCAGGGGAACTGCACTTTATAAAACCAATAGATCTCATAAGACTTATTCACTATCTTGAGAATATCACAGAAAACCCACCCCCATGATTCAGTTACCTCCCACTAGGTCTCTCCCATGACACATGGGGATTATGGGAGCTATTAAAATGAGATTTGGGTGGGGACACAGCCAAACCATATCAGCAAGTATAAGTCTTTACTTATTTATAATAACATTGAATAAAAATGGACCAAACTTTCCAATCAAAACACAGAGTGGCTGAATGGATTTAAAAAAATACAAGACCTAACGATCTGTTGCCTATAAGAAACATACTACACCTATAAAGACACACATAAAATGAAAATAAAGGAATGGAAAGATATATTTTATGACAATGGAAAACAAAAAAGAGCCGGAGAAGCTATACTTATTTCAGGAAAGATAGATTTCAAGACAAAGGCTATATAGAGGCAAAGAAAGTCATTATACAATGATAAATGGGTCAATTCAGCAAGAGGATGTAACAATTTTAAATATACATACATTCAACACTGGAGCACTCAGATATATAAAGCAAATATTAGGGCTAATACAATAATAGCTGGAAAAGCCCCAATACAGTAATAGCTGGAAAATTCAATACTCCATTGTCAGCACTGGACAGATCATTCAGACAGAAAACCAACAAAGAAACATCAGACATATCAGCACTGTAGACCAAATGGACCTAATCAATATTTACAGAACATTTCATCTAATGGCTATAGAATAAACATTCTTCTCCTCAGCACATGCATTATTCTCAAGGATAGACCATGTGTTAGGCAACAAAACAAGTCTAAAAAAATGAAATTGTATCAAGTATCTTCTCTGACAAGAAAGGAATAAAACTGGTAATTGGTAACAAGAGGAAATATGGAAACTATACAAACACAAGGAAATTAAACAATATGCTCCTGAATGACCAGTGGATCAATGAAGAAATTACAAAGAAAATGTTTAAAATGTCTTGAAATAAATGAAAAAATGGACACAAAACATACTAAATCCTATGGGATGCACTGAAAGCAGTTCTAAGAGGAAAGTTTATAGCAATAAGCACCTACATCAAAACAATAGAAAAACTTCAAATAAACAACCTAATGATGCATATTAAAGAACTACAAAAGGAAGAGCAAACCAAATGTGAAACTTGTAGAAGAAAAACTATAATAAAGATAAAAGCTAAAATAAATAAAATTAAAATTAAAAAATACAAAAGATCAACAAAATGAAAAGTTGGGTTTTGTTTTGTTTTGTTTTGTTTTTGGGAGACCAGAGCTTTATTATTACTCAAATCAGTCTCTGGAAAATTTGTGGATCAGAGTTTCTAAGGACAACTTGGTGGGTTGGGGGAAGCCACTGAGCTTGATTTAAAAGTAAATCATGACAGAACTGATTTGTTTGCAAAACAAACGTTAGCATTATTATATTTTGTCTATTTGCATAAAGCCCAATAAGAATAATTATTTTTTACATAGGCTTTCCAAATTGGCTTTGATGAAACTCTGTTCCATAAGGAATCTCAGATAAGACTTTTTTTAAAGCTGAGCCCAGCCATAGGTTTGTACCCTCAAATACCTATGAGTTGGGTAAATTCCTCTCTTCTTGAGGTCCCAAGATAACTTCGGGCTCCTAGGCCTGTTAGAAAGTGACATTCTTTACTTACCACAGGTCAGGAACCTTGTACAGGGAATGGTATGAGACCAGTTTTCCCAAGGGTCTTTTATTGGCTGTATAAGTCAAGTTTGATTCATTAAAGGAAAGCACACCATTCCAGTCAAAGCCTTGGTAAAATAACCAGTTCCTCCAATTGTGTCCTATTGCAAAAGAAAACATCTTATAGCACTTGTGCAAATAACTATATTGCCATAAGTTAAGAATACTCACAAATAGTTTCCAAGTTCTAGAGAAAGCAGGTAAAAGGAAAACAAATATGCTTCAAATTTTATTCATAGCAGTATACTTTACTCAATTGTTGAAAGCTGCCAATAGCTCAAGAAAGTTTTCTTGGCTCTGATAAACAAAAAAGGATCAGCAAACTTTTAAGGGAAAAGTCAGAAAAGATTATTTCAGTCTTCTATTTGAAAATTTTTCTCTATTCTAATGTCACAATCTCCAGAATTATCAATCAGAAACCTGCACGTAAGACTTGTACCTGTTAGAGTTTCATAGCTGATAATAAAACCACCGTTTAAAGAGGATCAAAACAAGACAATTGTCTATGGATGAAAAGAAGCCTTGGGGCAATCACAGATAAAGACACAATTGACAAGGAAATTAATTACCTCTGTAGCACACAAAAATTTAACATAACAATTATAATTATTACTGTTAACATACACTAAGTCATATTAGAATTATAGGAGATTCTCATAATTTTGTAACATATACCAGTAATACATTTACACAAATATAATCCAAAGAAAGCCAAACACATTTCATATTTGGCAATGCATTCTGTATAATTTTTATACCAAATAAGCCAAATGTCATTTTTGGACTTTAGAGGACCTAATATCTAAAAGATTGGATAAGAAAGAAATATTCTTTCTTTCTTTTTATTTTACTTTAAGTTTTGGGATACATGTGCAGAATGTGCAGGTTTTTTACAGAGGTATACATATGCCATGGTTGTTTGCTGCACCCATCAATCTGTCATCTAGGTTTTAAGCCCTGCATGCATTAGGTATTTGTCCTATTCCTCTCTGTCCCTTTGCCCCCTAACCCATGACAGGCCCTGGTGTGTAATGTCCCCCTCCCTGTGTCCATGTGTTTTCATTGTTCAACTCCCACTTATGAGAACATGTGGTGTTTGGTTTTCTGTTCCTGTGATAGTTTGCTAAGAATGATGGCTTCCAGCTTCATCCATGTCCCTGCAAGGACATGAACTCATTGTTTTTTATGGCTGTATAGTATTTCATGGTGTATATATGTGCCAAATTTTCCTTATCCAGTCTACCATTGATGGGCATTTGGGTTGGTTCCATGTCATTGCTATTGTAAATAGTGCTGCAATAAACGTACGTGTGCATGTGTCTTTATAGTAGAATGATTTATAATCCTATGGGTATATACCCAGTAACAGAATTGGTGGATCAAATGGTATTTCTGGTTCTAGATCCTTGAGGAATCACCATACTGTCTTCCACAATAGTTGAACTAACTACACTCTCACCAACAATGTAAAAGCATTCCTATTTCTCCACATCCTCTCCAGCATGTTGTTTCTTGACATTTAATAATTGCCATTCTAACTGGTGTGAGATTGTACCTCATTGTGGTTTTGATTTGCGTTTCTCTAATGACCAGTGATGATGAGCTTTTTTCCATATTTTGTTGCCCACAAAAATGTCTTCTTTTTGGAAGTATCTGTTCATATCCTTTGCCCACTTTTTGATGGGGTTGTTTTTTTTCTTGTAAATTTGTTTAAGTTCTTTATAGATTCTAGATATTAGACCTTTGTCAGATGGATGGATTGCAAAAATTTTCTCCCATTCTGTGGGTTGTCTGTACACTCTGATGATAGTTTCTTTTGCTGTGCAGAAGCTCTTTAGCTTAATTAGATCCCACTTGTTAATTTTAGCTTTTGTTGCAGTTTTGCTTTTTGTGTTTTAATCATGAAGTCTTTTGGCTACGAGATTGTGCCTATGTCCTGAATGGTATTGCCTAGGTTTTCTTCTAGGGTTCTTTATGGTTTTGGGTTTTATATTTAAGTCTTTAATCCAACTTGAATTAATTTTTCTATAAGGTGTAAGGAAGGAGTTAAGTTTCTGTTATATGCATATGGCTAGCCAGTTCCCCCAGCATGATTTATTAAATATGGAATCATTTCCTCATTGCTTGTTTTTGTCATTTTTGTTGAAGATCATGTGGTTGTAGATGTATGGTGTTATTTCTGAGGTCTCTGTTCTGTTCCATTGGTCTATATATCTGTTTTGGTATCAGTACCATGCTGTTTTAGTTATTTTAGACTTGTAGTATAGTTTGAAGTCAGGTAGTATGATGCCTCCAGTTTTGTTCTTTTTGCTTAAGATTGTCATGGTTATATGGGCTCTTTTTTGGTACCATATGAAGTTTAAAGTAGTTTTTTCTAATTCTGTGAAGAAAGTCAATGGTAACTTTATGGGAGTAGCGTTGAATCTGTAAATTATTTTGGGCAGTATGGCTATTTTCACAATATTGATTCTTTCTATCAATGAGCATGAAATTTTTTCTCATTTGTTTTTGTCCTCTCTCATTTCTTTGAGCAGTGATTTGTAGTTCTCCCTGAAGAGGTCCTTCACATCCCTTATAAGTTGTATTCCTTCATATTTTATTCTCTTTATACTAATTGTAAATGGGAGTTCACTCATGATTTGGCTCTGTGTTTGTCTATTATTGGTGTATAGGAATATTTGTGATTTTTACACACTGATTTTGTATCCTGAAACTTTGCTAATGTTCCTTATCAGGTTAAGAAGCTTTTGGGCTGAGATGATGGGGTTTTCTAGATATGGAATTATGTCATCCGCAAACAGAGATAATTTAACTTTCTCTCTTTCTATTTGAATACCATTTATTTCTTTCTCTTGCCTGATTACCCTGGCTAGAACTTTCAGTACTATGTTGAATAGGAGTGGTGAGAGAGAGCATTCTTGTCTTGTGCCAGTTTTCAAGGGGTATGCTTCCAGCTTTTTCCCATTCTGTATGATGTTTCCTCTGGGTTTGTCATAAATGGCTCTTATTATTTTGAGGTATATTCCTTCAATACCTAGTTTATTGAGGGTTTTTTTTTTTTGAGGCAGAGTCTCGCTCAGTCACCCAGGCTGGAGTGCAGTGGCTCGATCTCCACTCACTGCAAGTTCTGCCTCCTGGGTTCACGCCATTCTCCTGCCTCAGCCTCCAGAGTAGCTGGGACTGCAGGCACCCGCCACCATGCCCAGCTAATTTTTTTGTATTTTTTTAGTAGAGACGGGGTTTCACCATGTTAGCCAGGATGGTCGTGATCTCCTGACCTCATGATCTGCCCTCCTCAGCCTCCCAAAGTGCTGGGATTACAGGCATGCGCCACCGCGCCCGGCCGAGGGTTTTTAACATAAAGAGATGTTGAATTTTATCTCAGACCTTTTCTGCATCTATTAAAATAATCAAGTGGTTTTTGCCCTTTTTTCTGTTTATGTTATAAATTATATTTATTAATTTGTGTATGTTGAACCAGCCTTGCACCCCAGGGATGAAGCTGACTTGATCGTGGTGGATAAGCTTTGTGATGTGCTGCTGGATTTGGTTTGCCAGTATTTTGTTGAGGATTTTCATATCAATTTTCATCAGGGATATTGGCCTAAAATTTTCTTTTCTTGTTGTGTCTCTGCCACATTTTGGTATCAGGATGACGCTGGCCTCATGAAATGAGTTAGTGAGGAGTCCCTCTTTTTCTTTTGTTTGGAATAGTTTCAGAAAGAATGGTACCAGTTCCTCTGTACCTCTGGTAGAATTCGGCTGTGAACCTATCTGGTTCTGGGCTGTTTTTAGTTAGCAGGCTATTAATTACTGCCTCAATTTCAGAACTTGTTGTTGGTCTATTCAGGCACTCAACTTGTTCCTGGTTTAGTCCTGGGAGGGTGTATGTGTCCAGGAATTTATCCATTTCTTCTAGATTTTTTAGTTTAGTTGCATAGAGCTGTTTATAGTATTCTCTGATGGTAGTTTGTATTTCTATGGGATCAATGGTGATATCCCCTTTATCATTTTTATTGTCTCTATTTGATTCTTCTCTCTTTTCTTCTTTATTAATTTATCTAGTGGTCTATGTATTTTGTTAATATTTTCAAAAAACCACCTCCTGGATTCATTGATTTTTTGAAGCATTTTTTGTGTCCCTATCTCCTTCATTTCTGCTCTGATCTTAGTTACTTCTTGTATTCTGTTGGCTTTTGAATGTGTTTGCTCCTGCTTGTCTAGTTCTTTTAATTGTGATGTTAGGGTGTCAACTGAGATCTTCCTAGCTTCTGATGTGGGCATTTAGTGCTATGAATTTTCCTGTTACCACTTCTTGATTTCTGCCTTAATTTTGTTATTTATCACTCAGTGGCAGGTTTTTCAATTTCCATGTAGTTGTGCAGTTTTGAGTGAGTTTCTTAATCCTAAGTTCTAATTTGATTGCACTGTGGTCTGAGGGACAGTTAGTTATGATTTCCATTCTTTTGCATTTGCTGAGAAATGTTTTATTTCCAATTATGTAGTAAACATTAGAATAACTGCAATATGGCACTAAGAAGAATGTATATTCTGTTGACTTGGGGTGGAGAGTTTTGTAGGTGTCTGTTAGGTCTACTTGATCCAGAGTTGAGTTCAAGTCCTGAATATGCTTGTTAATTTTCTGTTTTGTTGATCTACCTAATATTGACAGTGGGGTGTTAAAGTTTCCCACTATTATTATGCGAGAGTCTAAGTCTCTTTGTAGGTCTCTAAGAACTTTATGAATCTAGGTGCTTCTGTATTGGGTGCATATTATTTAGGAGAGTTAGCTCTTGTTGCATTGATCCCTTTACTATTATGTAATGCTTTTTTTCTTTTTTGATCTTTGTTGGTTTAAAGCCTGTTTTATCAGAGACTAGGATTGCAACCCCTGCTTTTTTTCTCTTTCCATTTGCTTGGTAAATATTCATCCATCCCTTTATTTTGAGCCTATGTGTGTCTTTGCATGTGAGATGGGTCTCTTGAATACAGCACCGTGATGGGTCTTGACACTTTATCCAATTTAACATCATGTGTCTTTTAATTGAGGTATTTAGCCCATTTGCATTTAAGGTTAACATTGTTATGTGTGAATTTGATCCTTTCATCATGATGCCAGCTGATTATTTTGCACATTAGTTGATGCAGTTTCTTTATGGTATCATTGGTCTTTATATTTTGGTATGTTTTTGTAGTGTCTGGTACCAGTTTTACCTTTCCATATTTAGTGTTTTCTTCAGGAGTTCTTGTAAGGCAGGGCTGGTGGTGACAAAATCCCTCAGCATTTGCTCATTTGTAAAGTATTTTACTTCTCCTTCACTTATGAAGCTTAGTTTGGGTGGATATGAAATTCTGGGTTGAAAATTCTTTTCTTTAAGAATGTTGAATATCGGCCCCCACTCTCTTCTTGCTTGTGGGGTTTCTGCAGAGAGATTTGCTGTTAGTGTGATGGGCTTCCTTTGCGGGTGACCTGATCGTTCTCTCTGGCTGCCCTTAACAGTTTTTCCTTTGTTTCACCCTTTCAGAACCTGATGACTACGTGTCTTGGGCTTGATCTCTTTGAGGACTATCTTAGTGGTGTTCTCTGTATTTTCTGAATTTGAATTTTGGCCCGTCTTGCTAGGTTGGGGAAGTTCTCCTGGATAATATCCTGAAGTATGTTTTCCAAGTTGATTCCATTCTCCCCATCATTTTCAGGCATATCAATCAATCGTAGGTTTGGTCTTTTCACATAGTCCCATATTTCTCGGAGGCTTTGTTCATTTTTTTTTCTTTTTTTCTCCAATCTTGTCTTAATACCTTATTTCAGTAAGGTGATCATCAATTTCTGATATTCTTTCTTCTGCTTGATCAATTAAGCTATTGATACTTGTGTATGCTTCACGAAGTTCTTGTTCTGTGTTTTTCAGCTCCATCAGGTCATTTATGTTGCTCTCTAAACTGAGTATTCTACTTAGCATTTCCTGTAATCTTTTATCAATGTTCTTAGCCTCCTTGCATTGGGTTAGAACATGCTCATTTAGCTCAGAAGAATTTGTTATTACCCACCTTCTGAAGCCTACTTCTGTCAATTCATCAATCTAGTTCTCCATCCAGTTTTGTGCCCTCGCTGGAGAGGAGTTACAATCATTTGAGAAGAAGAGGTACTCTGGTTTTTGGAATTTTCAGTATTTTTGCACTGGTTTTTCCTCATCTTCATGGATTTATCCACCTTTGATCTTTGAGGCTGATAAACTTTGGATGGAATTTGTGTGTGTGTGTGGGGAGGTCTTTTCTGTTGATATTGTTGTTGCTTTCTGTTTGTTAGTTTTTCTTCTAACAGGCCCCTTTTCTTCAGGTCTGCTGCAGTTCGCTGAAGGTCCATTCCAGACCCTGTTCACCTGGGTAACACCAGTGGAGGGTGCAGAACAGCAAAGATTGCTACCTGATCCTTCCTCTGAGAGCTTTGTGCCAGAGGGGCACTGGCCTGATGGCAGCCAGAGCTCTCCTGTATGAGGTGTCTGTCGACTCCTGTTGGGAGGCCTCTTCCAGTCAAGAGGCACAGGGGTCAGGGACCCATTGAGGAGGCAGTCTGTCCCTTAGCAAAGCTGGTGTGCTGTGCTGGGAGGATACCCCTTGTCAGGATCAGCTGCTCTCTTCAGACTACCAGGCAAGAAAAATTAAGTCTGCGGAAGCTGTGCCCACAGCTGCCCCTTTCTCCAGGTTCCCTGTCCCAGGAAGATGAGAGCTTTATCTGTAGACCCCTGACTGGGACTGCTGCATTTCCTTCAGAGATCCCCTGCCCAGTGAGGAGGAATCTACAGAAACAGTCTGGTCACAGCTCTTTGCCACACTGTAGTGAATTCTGCCCAGTCCAGACCTCTCAGTATCCTTAGCGCTGTCAGGGGAAAACAGCCTACGAAAGCCTCAGTAATGGTGGATGCCCCTCCCCACACCAAGCTCAATCATCCCAGGTGGACTCCAGACTGCTGCTGGCAGTGAGAATTTCAAGCCAGTGGTTCTTAGCTTGCTGGGCTCCATGGGAGCAGGACCCACTGAACGAGACCACTTGACTCCCTGGCTTCAGCCCCCTTTCCAGGGCAGCGAACAGTTCTGTCTTGCTGGGGTTCCAGGTGTAGGATCACCACCAGGGACCTGGGATTCAAGCACAAAACTGGGTGGCTGTTTGGGCAGGCACCAAGCTAGCTGCAAAGGTTTTTTTTGTACCCAGTGGCACCTGGAACCCCAGTTCTGATCTCCAGACAAAAACCATGGGAAAAGCGTAGCATCTGGGCTTAGTAGCACAGTCCTTCATGGCTTCCCTTGGCTGGGGGAGGGAGCTCCTTGCACTTCCCAGGTGAAGCGACACCCCACCCTGCTTCTGCTCGCTCTCCGTGGGTTGCACCCACTGCCTAACCAGTCCCAATGAGATAAACTTGGTACCTCAGTTGGAAATGCAGAAATCGCCCACCTTCTGCATTGGTCTCAATGGGAGCTGCAGACAAGAGCTGTTTCTATTTGGCCATCTTGGCCCCTCTTCAGAAACACAATTTATAATTTGATTTGGGGAAGTTTGTCAGATATCAAAGGTTTAAAACACTGGATATCACAAAATAGAATCCCAGGTCATCATAAGTCATTCATCTGAACAAAATGAGAACTCCAAAATATTAGAAAAGAAAAACCTTTACTCTGATAGAGGGGACAACTTTCCAAACAATACCAATGTAGATAGCATGAGGCCAACTGAATCTGTCTCTTCTCATTCCCTTCCCCCCAACTTTTTTTGTAGTTTACTTTAAAAACAAACAAAAATCTTTCATTTTTTCTCAATAGTACATAAAAATAGTTTTCAAGAGGGAAAACCAAATTTCATGTTTGCATTAGTGCATCTTTAATAATAATGCTAGTTTTTAATAAAATTGTATAAATCTATCCAATTTTAATTCATTTGACCATAACGTAAGATTTTCATAAACCTTTTAGAACCTTATACAATTTTCCATTAAACAGATCAATTTTCTAAGAAAACCCTGTTATTCAGGTACATGGGCTCAGATTTTCACCCCGCATCAATGTGCTTTTATTTTAATGTTCAATGACCATGAAAAAAAATGAAATAATCCCCTTCAAATCTTATCCAACTTGCTCATACCCACAGACATGCTTTGCAAGACCAACCCTTCACAAGCCCTATTCAACTTGCCTGAACCTTCAACTTTATTTTAAATTAGAGCAATCCTCTAACTTTCTAAACTAGGCAAAAACCACATTCCCATGCCTTCTAATAGTCTACTTGCAAAAACACATTCTGCTTCCTTTACACACCTTGTATGTTAAAACTGTTTCTCCAGTAGTCTGAATTACATGTCACAATGTTAACTCTTAGCAACTTTTATTTTTGAGGAAAAATCTGATAAGTAAACAAGTTTAATTATATACCAGGTGTGGGGCCTAGAATATTAGACAGAAGTGTAGATAAGGTCTGACTGCTTTCAGCATAGCTAGGGGCATGGCTAACTCCACATGTCCCCAGGCAATATCTAGAATCTAATACTCCCAAGTAGGTAAAGCAGATCCCTAGAATTAAGGGTGCCATTTTATACTGGATCCTGGATCCTGGATCCCCAAAAAGAAGGGAAATCCTATGGGAGAAGATAGTGCAGTGCTTCTACCATACATTCCATTACAGGCAACACAAAGCCAATCAGCCTATTTTGTAATCAGCCCATCATCTATTGGTGTCTCATCTCTCAGTGGAGGGTGGGGATGTTTGCATATCACCCAGGTGACCAAAAGCATGCTTCTCTGATCCAAGCATGTAAAGAGTCAAATATACCTCCATAACTGATATTAGCCATCCCTTAAAGTATATTTTCTACCTAGTTATTACACACCAAGGCTAAAAACTCTCCCATAATGCAAAGTAATTTTTGATAATCCCAAAAGTCAAAACCATCAGCTAATGCAATGCAAAACAGAACAGAGCCTTAGATTTTGAGGGATTTATTTTCCTTCAATTCCTGGGGTTCCATGAGGAAAACAGTTTTTCCCAGTATGGGGTCTGTGGTGCCTCCTCTGTTTTTCCCCAGGAGTCCCAGGCTATTAATAATTATCTTAGGTTCTCATATGTGGGCATCAACAGTGGCAAGAAGATAAAATAGAGAAAAACAATTCAGCTGACTGAGAAGAAACACTTTTTTCAGAAAAACACGATTCAACAAGAGGAAAAAAATTAAGGCCTTTTAAATACATATAGCTTGGATATCCACTTTTAATGAAGCACATTTTAACCATACAGCTCTCTTTAAAAAATCTTCTAAAATCTCTTATTACCAGACTCTAGCCAGGACAGTCAATATTTCTGCCTTTTGAATTCTATCACAGGTAACTTCTCACATGAAATTAATAAGTTTTAACTAAGATTATGACTTAACCATGGATGCATAAGGTGTCTCAAGGAGATATAGTAAGCAGTCCCTTTCCTTCCCCTTCCCCTTCCCCCTTTCCCTTCCTTTCCCTTCCTTTTCCTTTGCCTTTTCCTTTTCCTTTCTTTCTTTCTAGATTTGGAATCTCCTCAAGCATAGTTCAGAAAAACGAAAATTCAAGGCAGGAAATCAGAAGCTCTCCATGATGGGTGTGGGTGGGAAGCTCAATAAATGGCAGTTACACAAATAATAAACCAGAACAGAATCATTCCGAAAGTTGAGAATTAAACCTGGGCCACCATTATCAAAAGATAAAGCCTTAGCTACTGAGCTACACAGCATTGAGCAGTTTCTATTGCTTTTCCCAGAAATCTAGAGCAGCCAGTTTCAAGCTTGCAAAGGCTTTTAATTGTTCAAGATAATTTCTAGGGCTAACTATGACATGAGCCCCCAAATTGCTGTCCTCTGGATGGTGAAACCACGACAAGTATCCCCACATGGTCACAAGATTAAGCTCTTAAGGACACAAAACAAGATGGAGAAATTTCATCTGGTATTGGTTTCAGGCACCCACAGCAAAGTTCATAACTGACCAGCCTGTCAGGCTGGCTTGAAAAGCAGGCTTACAGGGATCCTAAACTCACATTCTATTCTATGATACCCCTCTCTCCATTACAGAAAGACAAATTCTTTCTATAATGGGGAGAGGGGTATCATATAATAGAGTGCACCAGATTTGCTACAGCCTAAGACTAGTCTCACAAATCCTTTTTTCAATTAATCAGATACTTGCAGAAGAGACAAATAGTGATATTTACCACCTACACACACACACACACACACACACACACACACACACACACACACACACAGAACTTGGCTGGTAAGAATTTTTTACCCATTTCGCTGGTATACCAGGTTTCTGGGCTCCCTTTCACTGCAGCTTCCAGGAAAATGGAGTAGTGTTTGAAGGACCCAGCTCACTGTGCCATAGCTATGGAAGTCAAGCCACCTTCAAAAAGAAAATCATCCTTTTCTGTTTTATGGAAACACAGGCAAAAGGTTCTCAATTTTGCAAGATACTGCCCAAAGCTGCATGGGGAACCAAATTAGCATTTTCCATCCCAGCCAAAGCAAAATGCACATAACAAAACAGACACTAGTCACCTTGTTTAGCACCCAGTACTGACCTGGCAAGTCTCAAACTTTCTCCCATTGGTCCCTGTTGGTTTTGATCTAACTGGTAATTCAATGAGTGGTCTCTGGACAAGACGAAGAGTGGATAGTCTCCCCTAGTCAGGCCTGCTAAGCTTTCTTCAGAGCTCACCGAATGTGATCAGACAAATAAGGAGGGTTTTCTGAGTTAGGCCTGCTGGATTTCCATCAGCAATTCCTTTTGAGATCCCCTCCACATATACAACAACACACAAAGACAAGACGGACAGAAGGCCTTCCAAATCAAGACCCCTAACCAAGAACTTTAAGAGTATCCCTTTCTAAGTATTCTCCTGTTCTTTGTCTGGAAATCTCCCTGAAATCTTTCTGATTGAGGAGAAGTCTCCTGAATCAAGACTGTTCCTACTAATTAGGGAGAGCCAACTGAAACCCCTGAAGGATCTGAACTAAGACAGACACCCCACCATGGGGCTACAGAAAACCCAAGATCCCCTAAGGACCCAAACCAATCAGGAGAAGGAAGAAGGCATTGGCAGCACCTAGGATACTCATTACAGACACCCTGTAATGGGGCTACAGGTACAGACACTCCATGACTGGACTACAGACAGATACCCTACGACCAGCCTACAGACAGACACAGTGTTATAGGGCTGAAGTTACATAAAACTCACCATGAAGCTACAGACAAACACCTGTGATAGGGTTACAATTATGGGATGTCTCCCCAGGACTATTTCTCTATTGCAATTAAATCTATGCACATTGGGTTAGCAGCATCTCGCCAGTACAGAGAGTATCAGAGTGAGCCTCCAAGACCAACAGTTCAAAGTGGATACTTCAACTGGCCTCTGATCTATCACCAGAGGTGGGGCTACTGAACCACAAGCAGGTAGCCACAAGAGCAATCCTGGATGTGCCCCCGACTTTGTAACCACCCTATGGGTTCACCTTGCCCACTGCCTAGACAAAGCCGACTTATTAAGACAGGGAAATTGCAATAGAGAAAGAGTAATTCACACAGGGCCAGCCGTGTGAGAGACTGGAGTTTTATTATTACTCAAATCAGTCTAAAAAGTTGATTTTAAAAAAATAAACAAAATTGATTAATCTTTAGCCCACAAAACTAAGAAAAAAAAGAGAGAAGATCCAAATAAAATCAGAGATGAAAGAGGAGACATTACAACTCACAAAACAGAAGTTTAAAGGACTATTAGAGGTTAAGATAAGCAACTATATGCCAACAAATTGGAAAAACCTGGAAGAAATGGATAAATAGTTGCTAGATAACCAACCTACCAAGATTGAACCAGAAAGAAGTCCAAAATCTGAACAGATCAGTAACAAGAAATGAGATTGGAGCTGTAATACAAAGTCTCCCAGTAAAGAAAAGCCACGGATCTGAAGGCTTCACTGCTGATATTTACTGAACATTTAAAAGAGAACTAATACTGAAACTACTCAAACTATTCTGAAAAATAGAGGAGGCGATACTTCCAAACTCATTCTATGAGGCCAATATTAACCTGATACCAAACCAGGCAAAGACACATCAAAAAAAGAAAGCTGTAGGCCAATATTTTTGTTTAACACTGATGCAAAAATCCTCATAATACTAGCAAACTAAATTTAACAATACATTAAAAAGATTATTCATCATGACTAAGTGTGACTTATTCAAGGAATACAAGAATAGTTCAATATACACAAATCAATGTGATATGTCATGTGAACAGAATGAAGGATAAAAACCACAAGATTATTTCAACTGATGCTGAAAAAGCATTTGATAAAATTCAGCATCCTTCATGTTAAAAACACTCAAAATACAAAGAATAGAAAGACCATACCTCCACACAATAAAAGCCATATGAAACAGACCCCTAGTATCACTGAATGGGCAAAAACTGAAAGCCTTTTCTCTAAGATCTGGAATAAGAAAAGAATGCTCAGTTTTACCACTGTTATTCAGTATTGCTGTGAAAGTCCTAGCTAGGGCAATCAGACTACAGAAAGAAATAAAGCACGTCCAAATTGGAAAGGAAGATGGCAAATTATTCTTGCCTGCAGATGATGGGTTCTTATGTTTGAAAAAAACTAAAAACGCCAACAACAAAAAAACATTAGAACTGATAAATTCAGTAAAGTTACAATACACAAAATCACCATACTAAAATCTGTAGCATTTCTATATGCCAACAGTGAAAAATCTGAAAAAGAAATTAAGAAAGTAATCCCATTTACAATAACTACAAATAAAATACCTAGGAATAAAATTGCCAAAGTGAAAGATTTCTACAAAAAAAACTATAAAACTGAAGGTAATTGAACAGGACACTAAAAAAATGGAAAGATATTCCATGTGCAAGGATTGGAAGGATCAATATTGTTAAAATGTTCATACTAATCAAAGCAATCTGCAGATTCAACACAATCCCTGTCAAAATACCAATGCAATTCTTCACAGCAATAGAAAAAGCAATCTTAACATTTATATGGAATTACAAAAGACTCAGAATAGCCAAAAGCATTCAGAGCAAAATACGCAAAACTGGAGGAATCACATCACCTGACTACAAATTATACTACAGAGCTATAGTAACCTATAGTAACCAAAACAGCATGATACTGGCATAAAAATGGACACATAGACTAATGGAGCAGAATAGAGAACCCACAGAGAAATCTACACACCTATAGTGAACTCATTTTCTACAAAGGTGCCAAGAGCAATACACTGGGGAAAAGACAGTCTCTTCAATAAATAATGCTGGGGAAACTGGATATCCATATGCAGAAGAGTGAAACTAGACCCTTATCTCTTGCCATATATAAAACTCAAATCAAAATGGATTAAAGACTTAAATCTAAGACATCAAACTGTAAAACTCATAGAGAAAACACTGGGGAAACTGTCGAGGATACTGAACTAGGTGAAGATTCCTTCAGTAATACCCCACAAGCACAGGCAAACAAAGTGAAAATGGACAAATGGAATCACAGCAAGTTAAAAAGCTCTGCACAGCAAATAAACAATCAAAAAAGTGAAGAGAACCATCCACAGAATTAGAGAAAATTTTTGTAAACTACCCATCTGACAAAGGATTAATAGTCAGAATATATAAGGAGCTGAAACAACAAGAAAAAATTTAATAATCAGATTTAAAGAATGAGCAAAAGACTTGAATAGATATTTCCCAAAAAGAAGACATGCAAATGGCAAACAGGTATATGAAAAGCTGCTCAATATCACTGATCATCAGAGGAATGCAAATCAAAACTACAATGAGACATCATCTCATCCCAGTTAAAATGGTTTTTTATCCAAAAAACAGGCAAAAACAAACTCTGGCAAGATTGTGGAGAAAAGGGAATTGTTATACACTGGTGGTGGGAATGTAAATTAGTACAATCAGTATGGAGAATAGTTTTGAGTTTTCTCAAAAATTAAAAATAGAACTACCATATTATCCAGCAATCCCAATGCTAGGTATATATACCCAAAAGAAATGAAATTATTACATCAAGGAGATACCTGCATCCCCATGTTTGTTGCAGCACTATTCTCAACAACCAAGATTTGGAATCAACCTATGTGGCTATTGACAGATGAATGGATAAAGAAAATGTGGTACATATACACAGCAGAGTCCCATTTAGCCATTTAAAAAATGAGATTCTATCAATGATTTGCAACAACATGGATGGAAGTGGAGGTCATTATGTTAAGTGAAATAAGCTAGGCACATAAAGAAAAACTTTGCATGTTCTCAATTATTGGTGGGAGCTAAAAATTTTAAATAATTGAACTCATGGAGACAGACAGTAGGATGATGGTTACCAGAGGCTGAGAAGGGTAGTGGGGATGGCTAATGGGTACAAAAATATAGTCAGGTGGAATGAATAAGATCTAGTATTTGATAGCATAATAGGTGATTACAGGCAACAATAATTTATTGTATATTTTTAAATAACTAAAAGATGATTGGATTGTTTCTAACACAAAGAAAGAATAAATGCTTGAGGTGATGAATACCCCATTTACCCTGATGTAATTATTATACATTGTATGTCTGTATCAAATATCTCATGTACCCCATAAATATATATAGCTACTATGTACTTAAAAAATAAATTTTTTAAGAGGAAAAAATGTGTTTTATTTGCTCATCCATAAGAAGCAACTCCTCATCAGTTCAAGTTTAACCATAAGATTACAGAAATTCAGTTACAACTTCAGGCTCCACTTCTTTTTTTTTTTTTTTTTTTTTTTTTTTGAGACAGAGTCTTGCTCTGTCGCCCAGGCTGGAGTGCAGTGGCACAATCTCGGCTCACTGCAAGCTCCGCCTCCTGGGTTCACGCCATTCTCCTGCCTCAGCCTCTCCGAGTAGCTGGGACTACAGGTGCCCGCCACCACGCCCGGCTAATTTTTTTGTATTTTTAGTAGAGACGGGGTTTCACCGTGGTCTCGATCTCCTGACCTCGTGATCCGCCCGCCTCGGCCTCCCAAAGTGCTGGGATTACAAGCGTGAGCCACCGTGCCCGGCCAGGCTCCACTTCTAATTCTAGTTCTTTTGCTATTCCCACCACATCTGCAGTTACTTCCTCCATTGAAGTCTTGAAACTCCTGAAGTTTTCAATGAGTGTTGGAACTAACTTCTTCTAAAATCCTATTAATGGTGATATTTGACTCCTTGCCATGAATCACAAATCTTCTTAATGCCACCTAGAATGGTTAATCCTTTCCAGAAAGTTTTCAATTTACTTTGCTCGATACATCAGAGGAATTATACCTATGGCCTTATGAAATGTATTTCTTAAATAATAACACTTGAAAGTAATAATTACTCCTTGATCTATGGGCTGCAGAATGAATGTTGTGTTAGCAGACAAGAAACTAACATTGATCACCTTGTGCATCTCCATCATAGCTCTTGGGTCACCAGGAACATTGTCAATCATCCATAATATTCTTAAAGGAGTATTTTTTTTCTAAGCAGTAGGTCTCAACAGTCAGCTTAAAATATTCAGCAAACCATACTGTAAACATATATGCTGTCATACAGGCCTTGTTGTTCCATTAATAGAGCACACGCAAGGAGAATAGATTTAGCATAATTCTTAAGGGTCTAGGATTTGGGGAATAGTAAATGAGTGTCGGTTTCAACTTATGGTCACCAGCTGCATTAGCCTCCAACAAGAAAGTCAGCTTGTCCTTTAAAGCTTTGAAGCCAGTCTCTGACTTCTCTTCTCTAGCTATGAAAGTCCTAGATGGCATCTTTTTCCAATATAAAGCTGTTCCATTTACATTAAAAACCTGTTGTTTAGTGTAGCCACCTTCATCAATGATCTTAGCTAGATCTTCTGGATCTCTTGCTCCAGCTTCTACGTCAGCATTTGCTGCTTCACCTTGCACTTTTATGTTATGGAGACATTCTCTTTCCTTAACTTCATGAACCAACCTCTGTTAGCTTCAAACTTTTCTTCTGAAGGTTCCTTACTTCTCTCAGCCTTCACAGAACTGAAGAGAGTTAAGGCCTTGTTCTAGATTAGGTTTTGGCTTAAGGGAATTTTGTGGCTGGTTTGATCTTCAATCCAGACCACCAAAACTTCCTCCATATCAGCCATAAAACGACTTCACTTTCTTGTCATTTATGTGCTCACTAAGGTAGCACCTTTAATTTTCTTCAGGATCTTTTCCTTTGCATTCACAACTTGACTGCTTGGCACAAGAGGCCTAGCTTTCAGCCTATCTCAGCTTCGAACATGCTTTTTCGTTAAGTTTAATCATTTCTACCTTGTGATTTAAAGTGAGAGATGTGTGCCTCTTCCTTTTACTTGAGTACTTATGAGGTCGGTTAGATAGGGTGGTCATAGCCTCCCTTAAAGGGGAATAAACTTGCTAAACAGATGAAGAGAACAAACCACCTGACAGTGCACAAACCACATCCTGGGTTCATGGTTAGAGACCATCCTTTAGCAAGGAGGTGGAAGAACAGAAGGGAAAATCCCCAGATTCACACAAGTGCAGAAATTCATGATGAGTTACTTTGGGCTGACCTATGCTCACTATAATAGTAAAAAAGATGCCCCTGGGTGGAGATTTAAGATGCCAGTGAGGCATGCGATACATGTACTAGCATATACAACCACAGCACATGTGCTGCCAGCAGACCACCCAGAACATGCTTAATAGCAGCACTTCTTCCCACCCCTTCATGAAGAATCATGTAAGACTCCCATAAGGAGAGTTTCCCAAGTGTCAGTTGGTGCTGTCTCACCTTTGAGCAGCCCACTTTGAGCAGCCATTAGAGTGTACTTTAGCTTTGTAATAAACTCTCTTGCTTACTTTTACTTTGGACTCACTCTCAAATTCTTTTGTGCAGCAAAGTCAAAAACCTGAACTGGGCCACTCAGTACACTTAGAGGCCATTGTAGAGTTATTAATTGACCTCATTTCAATATTGTTATGTCTTGGAATAGAGTGGCCTGAGGAGAGGGAGAGACAGAGGGCAACTGTCTGTTGTTGGTGGATCAGTCTAAACACACACGTTTATTAATTCAGTTTCCCATACTACATGAGTGCAGCTCATGGTGCCCCAAGCAATTATGGCAGTAACATCAGAGATCACTGATAACAGATCACCATAGCAGATATAATAATAACAAAAAAATTTGAAATATTGCTAAAATTACCAAAATGTGACCCAGAGACACAAAGTAAGCACATGCTGTTGAACAAATCCTACAAAGTACAATAAAATGGCATATGCCTGTAATTGAAATTTAGCCTTATATGCCTGGCTCAGACAATTATGAGATAGTCAGGATTATGTTGTGGTCCAGTGACCTTTCAAAATTAGATGTGAAGAGAGAAATAAGTGACCTCAGGACAATGTGCTGCATTCTAATCATAAAGCTCAGTAAGGTCCTTCTTAAGGAAATATGAGAGCACATGTAATACATGAGGCTCAGTAGACCCATGCTTTGGAGGCAGACAGATGAAAAAATATCCTTATGTAGATGATATTGTGGTATTCCCTTGAGATGCTTACTAATGTAATTCTTGGGGATTTAAATTAGTCCCTGAGAAGAATTTTCACTGAAGAGCCTGGTAACATCATTGTGTCTGTCTGCTGATCTCCAGTGTTTTTTAGCCAGGCTACTCCAGTGACGTGGCATTCTTCTCACACCCATAAAGGTGGGACCAGCTAGAATTCCAAACAGTTGCCCAGGATACCACAGCCCTGCTCTCACTGATTGCCTTTCATATGACCTAAATCCTAAATTCAACTCTGCAGCCCAGTTTTGATCATTACTTCTGTGGATTCCTCCCAACTCCCAAGATTTGACCTTCATCCATACTCTTCTCATGGCCGTCTTTGTTAACTCAGGCCTCTTCTGCAGCTGGTGCCTTTCTCCTGGGCTGGGCTTCAGGGTAGAGACCCAAATGCATGGAATGCAACCCCTTCTCAAATCAAGCAAACCAAATCCTAATGCTACATAAAGAGAAGGCAATTTAATCAATGACATCAAAATAGAGGTTTTCAAATTTGAGAATTCAATGAACACTTTTTAAAAGAAAAGTGTTTATTTTCCTGAACCATGGCTTAAATTATGTGACTTTTAAATTGTACTACCATGAAATTAGTTATAAGCTTCTTTTATACATTTTTGTAACTATTCTTAAACATCTGTAGAACCAAACTAAATATATACATTAAATAGAAACTACATACAAATATAATTCTAGTTAGCAAAATTAATATAATGTGGCAGTTAATGTTATTTTGCTGGAAATAAATTTCTGCCCTTCAAGGGAACATGGCATTGACTGCTTCTGGGCAGGCGCTCCTAAGACCTGCTACAAACCTAATGTCAGGTGATGATTCACTTCTACCATCTTCTCTTTCAGATTAAGTTACTATGAAGCCTCATGCAGAGACTATTATATGGCATTTGGCCTTCATTTAATGTAATATTATTTGCCCCTAAGTCTGCCTGTGTTCTTTTTACATTGGCTCATATATAAAAAGTAGTATAGGAATTTAAGTAGTTCAGGAATAGTAGGTTTATATTAAAGTCATAATCCACATAATGCAATAGATAGATAAATAGATCATAGATCATAGATAAATAGACCATTGAACTACAAGCAGTTTTTTTTTAAAAAAAATAAGGTATTATTTTATTGAGAATAGCTCTAAAGACATGAATTGGTCTGTAGGCTGAGAGCCTGTGAAATATCCTCTAGAGAGATAGAGTTTTAGGCAGAAGTCCTACATTTATGTGAATGTCTATAGGAATAAAAAATATTAACACAAGTAGAATCCTAAGAAGTATGGGATCTGTGGAAGGCTGGAGAGAATATGACCTGTGTAAAGAAAGCAATTGCCACTCCCCACTGAAATATGGTGGCCATGTAAGAACCATGCCACCTTCTGATTTTGCAACAATTTTTATTTTTCAAGGAAGGCAAAATGATTTTAGACTTCAAAGTTTTAATGTGGAAGCTTCTAATTTTTAAATCTTATAAACTAATTCAAAAATATTTCACACTCTATAAGCCAAACAAAAAAATGTATTTGTAGGCCAGATGTAGTGTGAGAGCCACGGTTTCTAATTTCTGATTAGTGCTGACTGTGTACTATCCAGAAACTATTCTACAGGTCAAGGGATACAGGTGACTTGTTGGAGTCACAAATGAAAGGCTTTTATAAGCATCTTTTTCAAAGAGACATAACGGATGGGAGCAGCCCTGGGATCCCAAACAGTAAAAGAGACCACTGTGAACTACAGCACTAAGGTGGTGAGAACTTGAGTTGAGAAGAGTCTCCTGGAGCCACTGGTTCAGAATGAGCCTCCTCAACATAGGGTAGCTGGCCAGTGCTGCCAAGAAAGACAATGTACTGTTGGTGTAGCAGATTAAGAGTGTTAAGTGGGAGAGTCACATTCCAAATATTGAGAATCTGTCAGCAAGTCCCCTCAGGTACTACCTTCAGACCTTTCTCCAGCATCTCAGAATGAGGCACCAGTGAGCTGATGACTATGAGCATTGTCACTTTTCTATTATACAACTCACTGCAGAGATCAATGAATTTCTTTACAGGAGAGCAGATAGATTAAGATTCTCTGAAATTATAGCGAGGTCTTAAATTATAACTAGACTTTCACTGTGGTGAGTGTGTTCTAAGAGAAGAAGGCTATAAATAAAACAAGCAAACTCACCGTATTAGCATTTCTACCAAAGTAATGATAGAAATGAAACACTTTCACCTAGAAGGTACCACATGACAATGACAATTAACTTCTGTCTTAGCAGGCTCCAAGAATTTATAAAATATCAGTGAATATATGGTGTTTAAATAGCTTGCTTTATGCAGATGTGGATTTAAGGTTTAGGTTTCATGACCTTGCAACCCATTCTCAGTGCTACGAATGATGGATATCATTTTCTAAGTCTTTGCCATGGATTATTTTACTAAAATCTATTCATTCCTGAACACATGAAAGTACTTATTTGTGTTGCATAGAAATTGATTTGAAAACAAAACAGAAACAAAACAGGTGCTCAACTTGAAAAGAAAGGTTAATGTTATTCTGACATCCTTCCTGAGCATTGACAAGGGTCAGTGCCCGTTTTGACATTTCTTTTTCCAGCAGTTGAAAACTGCCACTCAGCACCACAAAAAATAAGAAGGCATATGCAATCGGGAGATGAGATCCTCAAGGATTACAAGTACAGATGCTGAAACCAATCTAATTTGACCACTAAATTAAACATCCCCTTCTTGGTGGGACCTCTGCATAAAGAAGAGGTCAATTTTCCTTTTATCCCCAGCTAGGAAAAATAGGCTGTTTTGAAATTCAAGAAAATCATAGCCAGATAAAAATGGCTATATTTAAATTTCTAAATAATCCTAATTATGAACCAACTCTGTGGTTCCTTTGCTAAGAGAATAATAAATAAGAAAAAAAATAAAGGTAACAGCTGACAAATTATGTGTTTTTGTTGTTTATTCCACAAGATAAATTTTGAAAACCCTATTCTGTTAACTGAAGGATATCTATGCTGTTATGAGTATATATATTTAGGCTAGAATCCCAATAGTCTACTGTGATGTCTATTAAACTTTCTGTAAATTATATTAAGCTTTTTTATTATGCTCTTAAGAATAAGATGCAAAGGCAGTGCAAAATCTTTAAACAACGTGACTTTGATCATGTTCAAATAAGAATCCTGTTCCATACTGACATCAGTATCATATCACTTTTCCATCTGTAAACTCTCCCCAGAAAAGGATAAATGTGAGAAACCAAGAAAGATGCAAACTCTCTATACTCTAGAGCTAATTTGCCTCTATTTTTTAAACTGAGTTCGAATTTCAAAATTCTCATTTGAAAACTCGAGACAATTGGTTTGGGGTGAGAGAAGAAACCTAATGCGTCTGCTGGCACCATTCCAGCCTGTATGTCATTGGCCTACATTCCTGGGAGTATCTCCATTAGCTAGAGGTGAGAAAGCTAAAATATAGTTAAAACCGATGAAGGAGCTTAGAGGGGAAGAAAAACACCCAACATGCAAAATAGTGGAGGAGCATTAATCAATATCTCCAGTCAGCCATTGGTTAAGACAATCAAGAAAAGCATCTTACCCATGTCCAAATCTAAAAGAAATTTTGATGAATATAAAGAAAATCAGTCAAGAAGATTTAAAAAGCTGGGGCTTTTCTCAGATAATTTAATAAGGTGGCAGCTTATCTTGTGGATTTCATAGTAATCACAAGTAATATTTGTGAAAATCTCCATATTTAATTCCTGAAAGACCAAAAGCCTATGTCCTTGCTTCCTAAGGCCAGTGTCAAAAGGTGGAATAGAAGGGGAAAATAAAGAGGACATGAAAGCGGCCAGGAAACTTGCTGAAAGGATGAAGGATATAGATTCTTAATTTTCAAAACTATTTCTAGATGTATTCATATATATTTAAATTGTGAGTTGTAATCATTCCAGGGGGAAATGATTGCTCTACTGTAGCTCTGAGTGTCTGACTGCTTTCTATCAGCCATTGTGAGCAAAATAAAAGAAATTAAAGTCATAGCATCATGATGAATTATTTGGGGTTCCTCCATTTCAAAGCTAATAAAATTGTGGCTTCATGCCATTATTAAGTCAGCATCAGTCAGAGGCTGATTTAGGGCTGCAAGATACATCTTTTTGTCAGAAGAGAAGCTGTTTAAGAATGGTGTGCAGTGCAGGAAAATATTCAGCACTATTGTACTGAAAGTTAAAAATGCTATAATACTTTAATATTTCTCAGAATGTCAGACCGATCTAATCCAAAATGAGAGTCATATACAATATTCTTTGTAATTAGAAAAACATAAGAACAATTGTTCCCCAAATTCCAACGGAGTTCTTGACTTTACCATCTCTGTTCCCAAAATCTACTAATCTTCTGCACAGAGCATAAATGAGCAGGCCAGACAATTTATTGCTTAGGATAGCCCCTTGCACATAACCACCCAGCACATGCTCAGAGACTGCTAGAAAGAAAGGAGCAACATATGGATTAATTTGATCAAATATTTAATGCCTCTATCAAGTTTCTTAGAGTACAGAATCCAAAGCTTTCTAATAACCTCAGAAAACTGGAGCAAATGATTTTACTGGACATCTCAGTACCAAAGGTGCTGAGTGTATAAAACTCCATTAAGCCATTAACATTGGCTTTAGCCAATGTTCTCTGCTCTCTTCCCTTTAAGAGTGGCTCCTTCCTCTGCCATCCTATAAAGCTGCTACAGTGCTTTTCTCTGTTGAATGACACAGTGACCTGTGAAGCAGAGGAGAGGTCTAAAGACTTTCCAAGGAATTTAATTGCCAAGTGCTTTCTGTAAAGATAGAAATTAGGAGGCACTATTTCATGACCGACCCTCACCAAATGCATGCTTTTCAGACTACTATCAAGTCATCAGCAGAAAGGAAAGTATACAGCAGTCTAGAAATTCTTTTCATACTTGTAATAAAAGAACAACCAAAAATAGGAGATTAAATTAAGTGTATCCTGTGTGGGCCCATTCTACCAACAATTTTAAAAGAAATCCAATTGGTTTCCTCTGAAAAATGGCAGATGATTGCCCCCAGATAAATGATCTGTAATTTACTTACACTTTACAAAAGGCTGCTGATTAAACACTATATAAAGAATTTACCCAGAAGGTTAATAAATATGGACTAAAGAATAAGATCCTTTAACATGATAGCAATAGCCTGGCTAAGGCACAGAGGGTAAGGCCTAGAGATGAGTGACTGGCCAAACGTCACAAGCTTCAATATTGGAACCAGTTTGCTTGTTTACTTAAAAGATTAAGGTCTTGAAGAAAAAAGGTGAGAGAGTGATGACATTTCGGGTATAAAGCTGGAAAATTCTCAAATTGAAGCTTCCATTCACAGAGTGAGATGAAGCAGGATGAAAGCTATGTTTGCTAGTGTATGCCCCACCCATAATGGAAAACTGGATCTGCTGCCAGAAGCAAGAGGAGAACCAGAGCCTTGTAGAATTATCTCATTCACAGGGAAAAAATAGTTGATACTCTAGCTATCTTAGAGAGCCTTCAGCCTCCAGTTCCTTGTTTTTTTGGTAAAAAACAAAGTTGATCAAAGTAATTTTCTGTCCCAAACATGTAGATTTGGATACAAGATAATCAATTACAAGCGGTATCTCCTTTTTTTTTTTTGAGACAGTCTTGCTCTGCCACCAGGGTGAAGTGCAGTGGGGCTATCTGGACTAACTGCAACCTCTGTCTCCCAGGTTCAAGTGATTCTCCTGCCTCAGCCTCCCTAGTAGCTAGGACTACAGGTGCACACCACCATGCCCAGCTAATTTTTGTACTTTTAGTAGAGACAGGGTTTCATCATGTTGGCCAGGATGGTCTCGATCTCTTGACCTCGTGATCCGCCTGCCTCGGCCTCCCAAAGTGCTGGGATTACAGGCCTGAGCCACCGTGCCCTGCCTCGTATCTACATTCTTAACATCTCTTCTTCAGAAAGATCTAGCATTGTTCAAAGAGTTTGTTTTCATTTTTCTGTCTCAACACAAAGAACTTAGAGATGGAATGAAATAATTGCAAGTCTAGATTGGATTTGAAAGCTAATAAAGATTGGTGCAACTGTGGCACTGATTTGTCTGTATCATTGTAATATATTGGTTCATTAAGGTGCCAAAAAAATTAAATGCAGGCATTTCGAGTATTTTTTAAAAACAAGCAATATATGCTTTTGACATAGAAAAGTAATAGAATTTCATAGTTAGGAAGGATCTGAGATATGACTTTCTTCAATCCTCTTAATATGAGTCATGGAACTACAACCCTGAGTGTCACTCAGGACCAAGCAGGACTTTAATAATCAGTGCACAGAATTCAGATTTTCTGACTCTTATCTTAGACATCTGTCTGCCATATGCATGCTTAACTTCTGTTTTCCTTTTGCATTACACCCTTCTACAACTCCAAGTACTACATCTTAAAGCTCAGTATTCTAACTTGCATTACTATTTAAGAGCATTGTTAGTACTGTACCAATCCATATCCAGATCCAACTTATAAGGAATAGAACAACTTGAGTCAGTAGTTTCTGTTGTATATCTTATCATTTCTAGAAATGGCCTTAATTATATTCAGGCTACGTGTAGACATAAAACATTTTAAATTTATCATATTTTGAATTTATTCTACATGAGCCAACAGAATGTGCCTTACTCCAGGATTCACTAATAATTCTGTCAAAGTATACTATGTAGAAAAACGGATCATCCAGAATTTTTTATTACCTTGTTTTAGCTGAAATCCTCACAAAGCCAAGACTATCTTTCATCACAGCCCTTAAATCCTACTGAATTCCTAGAAAAATTAGAATATGAGTATGTCACCTAAAATGCAGCCAAGTGTATATTAAAATATAAGAGAAGTAGAAGGCTTTGCGATGCAGATTTAGTTACTGTATTTAAGTGGGATTGAAGAAATTTGAGAAAATTTTTTTAAAAATAGCTATGGAGTTAAACCATGCCAACTCTCACCCACATTACCATAATTCTTTGCCAACCCCTAGCATCAGCCTAGGAGATTGCCGTATATGATCTATTCATCTAAACCTACTGGTTCCTTTACCCCATCACCTCTAATGGTCTTCATCTCCACTCCAAGCTGATTTCCTAAAAAATTCTCCCACCCAAAATCTCAATCAACTTCCTTGCCCCTCTTTCTGCTACATTGGCCCTACAAATTTCCAGCCAGCACTCAGTCCTGCAATTTGCCAACACTGCACTTATATTCATCTACCTGGAGGTCCTAGAGAATACTATATAATTACTGAGTCAATGCTATGACAGATTTAAGAATTATAATTTTAGTGACCCACTCAGATCTTCTTCATTCCCTCTGGCAAATTTCATTCTCATTCTGTTGATGTCTTTCCCAAAACTTTCCCACTTGAATTAGCCCAACATTTTGACATCCTTTCTCATCACATGATGTGACCTCCTACTTCACAAAGAGAGATGAATTAGGCTAATCTGCCTTGAATTACCCCATGCTCTCCTTCAAGAAAAAAATAAAGACCTCTGTTCATACTTATTTTTCTCCTGTTTTAGAGGATGAAGTGGCTATGGTCCTGCTCAACACCAACTCCCATCTCAGGATATTTTACTATTTCCATACCCAGTTTCCCCTATTATTCACATCTTTCATTAGCATGGTACATTTGTTACAATTAACCAAGCTTGATGCATTATGTTTAATGAAAGTCCATACTTCATTCACATTTCTGTCATTTTTACCTAATGTTCTGTTTTGGTTTTAGTGCCATATCAAGATGCCACATTACATTTAGTCACCATGCCTCCCCATCAGGACTTCTCCTGACTATAACAGTTTCTCAGATTTTTCTTGTTTTTGATAAGTTTGACAGTTTTGAAAAGTACTGGTAAGGTATTTTGTAGAATGCCCTTCAATTGGGATTTGTCTGATATTTTCCTTAAGATTAAAATGGGGCTTGGGGAAGAACATCACAATGTAAAGTACCATTTTCATTACATTATATCAAGAATGCTTACTGTCATCATTGATGATGTTAATCTTAATTACCAGACTCAGACAGTGTTTGTCAGGTTTCTCCACTCTGAAGTGGAGAAAACATTCTACACATTTTTTTATCTTTCCATACTTTATTTTTGGAAGTCACCACATATAACCCATATTTAAAGAACTGTGTGTATTCCAATCTGTTATTATTCAATATTCTATTTGACTATTCTGTCTTTTGCTTTTCTGTATAAACTTTACAATTAGTTTTCAGTATCTATAAAATTGCTTGCTGGAACATTGATCAGAATTGCATTGAATTTATACAGCAAGATAAGAACTGACATCTTATGAATATTGAGTCCTCCTATCTGTGAACATGGAATACCACTCATTTAGGTCTTTTATTTCTCTCATCAGTGTTTTAGAATTTTCCATGCTTAAATACTGTACATATTTTGTTTGATTTATACCCAAGAATTTTATTGTTAGGTGCTACTATTAATGTTTTTATTTTTAAATTTCTAATTATAATTGTTTATTGCTGACATATAATTAAGCAACAATTATATATTGGACTTCATCCTGTGACCTTACTATAGTTATTTATTAGTTTCAGAGGTTTTTAATAGATGTTTTGGAATTTTTTTGTAGACAATCATGTCATCTGAAAATAAACTCTCTTTCCAATCTATATATACTTTTTTTCTTTTTCTTGTCTTACTGCATTAGCTAGTACCCATACTACAAGGGTGAATAGGAGTGGTGACAGAGGAAGATAACGTTGCCTTGTTCCCAACATTAAGGCTAACTAACCAGTCTCTCAACATTAAATGTGATATTATCTGTAGGCATTTTGTAGATGTTTTTATCAGGTTGTCCTTTATCTGCTTTATTCCTAGTTTGCTAAGAGGCTTTTAAAAAAATTTTAAATCATAAATCAGTTTCAAATTTTGTAAAATACTTTTTCTGCATCCAATGGTATAATCATATGATTTTTCTTCTTAAATTTATTGATATGCGGAGATGGCCGAATAGGAGCAGCTCCGGTCTCCAGCTCCCAGCCCCAGCGACACAGAAGACGGGTGATTTCTGCATTTCTGCTTGAGGTACC
>NW_026652276.1:89444796-89445565 GCF_009828535.3 Hylobates moloch
CATCAGAGTGAACAGGCAACCTACAGAATGGGAGAAAATTTTTGCAACCTACTCATCTGACAAAGGGCTAATATCCAGAATCTACAATGAACTCAAACAAATTTACAAGAAAAAAACAAACAACCCCATCAAAAAGTGGGCAGAGGACATGAACAGACACTTCTCAAAAGAAGACATTTATGCAGCCGAAAAACACATGAAGAAATGCTCATCATCACTGGCCATCAGAGAAATGCAAATCAAAACCACAGTGAGATACCATCTCACACCAGTTAGAATGGCCATCATTAAAAAATCAGGAAACAACAGGTGCTGGAGAGGTTGTGGAGAAATAGGAACACTTTTACACTGTTGGTGGGACTGTAAACTAGTTCAACCATTGTGGAAGTCAGTGTGGCGATTCCTCAGGGATCTCGAACTAGAAATACCATTTGACCCAGCCATCCCATTACTGGGTATATACCCAAAGGACTATAAATCATGCTGCTATAAAGACACATGCACACGTATGTTTATTGCGGCACTATTCACAATAGCAAAGAGTTGGAACCAACCCAAATGTCCAACAACGATAGACTGGATTAAGAAAATGTGGCACATATACACCATGGAATACTATGCAGCCATAAAAAATGATGAGTTTGTGTCCTTTGTAGGGACATGGATGAAACTGGAAAACATCATTCTCAGTAAACTATCGCAAGGACAAAAAACCAAACACTGCATGTTCTCACTCATAGGTGGGAATTGAACAATGAGAACTCATGGA
>NW_026652276.1:89445665-89484505 GCF_009828535.3 Hylobates moloch
AAAAAAAAAAAAAAAAAAAAATTTATTGATATGCAAGATTATATTGATTTTTGAAGCTTAACCCCCCTTGAATCTGTGAAATGAATATTACTTGGCCATGGTGTATAGTTCTTGTTATACATTGTTGGATTTGTCCTTCTAATATTTTGTTGAGGATTTTTACCTATATGTTCATGAGAGATATTGATCTGCAGTTTTTCTCTCTTGTAATATTTTTATCTGATTTGTAATATTTGTAATAGGGAATTCTGGTCTCATAGAATGAGTTAAGAAGCATTTCCTCTGCCTTCATTTACTGGAAAATAATATGGATCATTGATATTACTTTTTGGAGCTTTGACTGTGAAATCGTCTTGGCATGGTGCCTTTTTTTGGAAAGATTGTCATTAATTCAACATATTTAATATGTAAAGGGCTACTCATGCTATTTCTCCTTTTATAAATATCATTAGTTTGCATATTTCAAGGAATTGCTTCATTTCATCTAAGTTATCAAATTGCATGAAAAAAATTTTTATAGTATCCTTTTATCATCCTTTAAATGTCTGCAGAATCTATAGTGATGATAACTCTTTCATTAGTTATATTGGTAATTTGTGTCTTCTCTTTCTTGCTTAGCCTTGTGAGGGCTTTATCAATTTTATTGATTTTTACATACAAATAGCTTTTGGCTTTATTTTCCCCATTGTTTTCCTGTTTTTAATTTTGTTGACATCTCCAATTTAAAAAAAAATTTCCACTTTTATTTTAGATTCAGGGGGTACATGTGCATGTTTTTTACCTGGGTATATTGTGTGATGCTGAGGTTTGAGGTACAAATGATCTTGTCATCCACTCAGTGAGCATAGTACCTGATAGGTAGTTTTTCTGCCCACAGCCTCCTCCCCACCCCCTTCTCTAGCAGTCTCTAGTAGTCCCCAGTGTCTATTGTTCCCATCTGTATGTCCTTGTGTCCTCAATGTTTAGCTCCTACTTATAAGTGAGAACATGTGGTATTGGGTTTTCTGTTCCTGTATTTATTCACCTATGATAATGGTCTCCAGTTGCATCCATGTTGCCCAATTTTTAAATTTCTCTTTTCCTGATTACTTTTGGCTTAAATTGCTCTTCTGTTTTCCTAAGGTGGAAGTCTAGGTTATTCGTTTTGAATCTATCTTTTAATATATTTACTTAATGCTATACATTTCGCTTTAAGCACTGCTTTATGGTATTCTACATTTTTATTTATTTATTTATTTATTTTTTATTTTTTTGAGACAGAGTCTCACTCTGTCACCCAGGCTGCAGTGCAGTGGCACGATCTTGGCTCGCTGCAACCTCTGCCTCCCAGGTTCAAGTGATTCTACTGCCTCAGCCTCCTGAGTAGCTGGGATTATAGGCATGTGCCACCACACCTGGACAATTTTTGTATTTTTTCTTTTTTTTAGTAAAGGCAGGGTTTCACCATGTTGGCAAGGTTGACCTCAAACTCCTGACCTCAAGTGATCCCCCAGCTTCAGCCTCCCAAAGTGCTGGGCAGGCATGAGCCACCGTGCCTGCCCATATGTGGCCATATCCCACAAATTTTGATGTTATGTTTTCACTAATATTTAGTTGAACATATTTTTTAAATTTCTTTTGAGCCTCCTTTGACTCACCTGTTCTTAGAACTGTTTTATTTCCAGATTTCAAGATTTTCTAGTTTTTTAAAAATGTTCATTGTTCTCTAGTTTAATTGCATTGTGGTATGATAACATACTTTGTATGATTTCTATTCAAAATTGTATGGTATATATAATGTATTTTATAGCACAGAATTTATTGTGTCTTGGAGAATATTCTATGAGAGCCTGAGAAAAAATAATATTCTGCTAGTGCTAGGCAGAAAATTCGATACTATTAATTAGATCAATTTGATTGATAGCTATTGTTCAGGTCATCTATATCCTTGTTTTCTGCCTGCTTGATCCAGCAATTACTGATAAAAGTGTGCTGAAGTCTCCAACTATAGTAGTGGATATGTCTGCTTGTTTCTCCTTTCAGTTCTCTCAGTTTCTGCCTCCTGTCCTTTTGATGCTCTGTTGTTAGATGCATACATATTTAAGATTGTTTTATCTTCTTGAATAATTTTTCTCGTTATCATCATTTAAATGACGGCAGCGGTGGCCCATCTGGAGAGGCCACTGTGAAGACGCTGGCTGCAGCAGGGAAGGCGCAACTGGCGCACTCCACTGAGCCAGCAGGCCGGGAACAGGCGGAAGTCCCGCCCCGCACCGAGTCAGGGGGCAGGAGGAGCCTCTCACTTCTGCGCTCAGCCGCCTCTCTGAACCCAGGCATCCCTGCACTCTCAGTGGCCCAGGAAATCCCCAAACCCCTATGGGCTTGGAAGTGCCTGCTTCTGCTCCCTGGCCTCTCTCCACTCCCAGCACCCACTTCAGGCAGAGCAAAATTGTGGCTGAGCCCGGACAATGTCACAGCCCGGGTATGCGCACGTTCCGGGCAGCGCTGACACACCAGCCCCCTGCCACCTCAGCCCCCTCTGGATTTTGGGTGCTGACAATCTCGGGAGGGAGGCCAGTGACCTGAGGGCAGCTCAATGTGAGCCTGCAGGTGTCCCTCGGCAGGAACAGCCTGGGTGCGGTGGACCATAGATGACATGTTGATAGTGGCAAGAGGCAGACAGCCTGCTGGGCAGAAAGGGGTGGGTCCTCAGTGAAGCCCCATCTTCAAGCCAGGGATGGCCTGAAGCCTAGGGGCTGGGCTGTCAGCTCCTGGTGGAATCTGAGGCTGCTGGGAGTGAGAACTTAAGGTGCTTTTTCCAGGCCCAGCCATGGCCACCCATGGACCAATCAGCAAGCATTTCCTCCCTTCTGAGCCTATAAGCCCAACCCCCCACCTCCCCAGCCAGACTCATACAGAAGTCAGGAAAACCTGCCTGCAGAAATGAGCCACACACTGTGGGTCCCCTCTCCACTAAGAGCTGGACACTCCTCAGGATGACCTGCCTGAGGAAAGGAGCTACCCACTTCAGGCCTCCTGAGAGCTGTTCTGTCACTCAAAACCCTCTCTGCCTGGCTCACCCTCCAGTTGTCCACATACCTCATTTTTCCTGGATGTGGGACAAGAACTCGTGACTTGCTGAATGGCTGGACTGAAAGAGCTGTAACACAAACAGGGCTGAAACACGCCTCCCCATCCCCTGCTCACCACCTTGGGGGAATAAGGAGAGAAAAAGCTGTGGCTTTTCAGAGAGCCCAGACCTACGGGCTCACCAAGCCAGGGCTGTGACACCTTCTTTGGGGCTTTGCGGTTTCTGGTGTCTCAAAGCTTCAGGGTGCCACTGCATTCCCTTCATCCAGATGCAGGTGCCCACAGCAGAAGCCGCTTGTGGTGCATCTGATCCAGCCGCAGGCTTGCATGGAGCCAGTGCCTGGAGCTGCCCGCCCTGCCACAGTAGCTGGTGTGCCTGGCTGTGCGCAGTGGCTGGACTCCATTCTCGCTGGCCCCACACATCCCTCACTGCTCTGCGCCTGGCTCACCTTTGGCAGGTGGGGGATCCAGGCCAGTAGTGAGAACCAAGGGCAGCCTGCCTGGCTGAGTGGGCAGAATGAGCCAAGCAGGCCAGAGCAAAACTCCGGCAAGGGCACCCACAGCCACAGAGGTTTCCAGCTGGAAAAGCAACACTTGAAGAATCCTGTGACATAATGACCCTCTGTATCCATGATAATCTTTATTGTCCTGAAGCCTGTTTTGTCTAGAACTAAGCAGACCAACTTTCTTTTGATTAGTGTTATCATGATGTATTTTTTTCCATCACTTTACTTTTAACCTGAGTGTTTAAAGTGGTTAGACATCATAGATTTGGGTGTTTCTTTAAACCATACTGACAACATCGATTTGGGTATGTACGTATGTATGTATGTATTTTGAGACAGAGTCTCACCCTGTCGCCCAGACTGGAGTGCAGTGGCGCAATCTCGGCTCACAGCAACCTCCGCCTCCCGGGTTCAAGCAGATTTGGGTGTTTTTTAAGCCATACTGACAATGTCTTTTCTGTTTCAGCTTTTAAGTTCAGGGGTACGTGTGCAGGATGTGCAGGTTTATTACATAGGTAAATGTGTGTCATGGGAGTTGGTTGTACAGATTATTTCATCACCCAGGTATTAAGCAGAGGACTTATTAGTTACATTTCCTGCTTCTCTCCCTCCTCTTGACCTCCACCTTCCAACAGGCCCCAGTTTGTGATGTTTCCCTCTATGTGTCCATGTATTCTTATCGTTTAGCTCCCACTTGTGAGGACAGTGTCTTTTAATTGGTATATTTAGACCACTCCCATTTAAAATGATCATTGATATAGCTGGATTAATATCTACTATGTTTGATATTGTTTTCTATTTATTATTTTTTCTCTTTTCTGCTGTCTCTGTTTTTAATTGAACAGTTTATATAATTCTATTTAATCTCTTCTCTTAGCCTATGTGCAGGAGTGGGAGTTTATGAAAAAGCTTTAGAGCAGGAATGAAAGAAAGGAAAGTACACTTGGAAGAGGCCCAAGTCGGTGTCTTGCAGGTCAAGTGCCCCGTTTGACCTTGAACCTAGGATTATATATGCTGGCCTGCTTCCAGCATCTTGCACCCATTTCCTTTTATTCTTCCCTTAGGATAAGCCACCCACATGCACAGTGCCTGCTAGCACCCTAGCACCGGAGGTGAGCATGCGCAGTGTGTTTACTGAAGTTGTATACAAACTCACCCGAGGCTTTCTTCCCCTTTCCAATGGAATGGCCCCAGAAGTTCATACTTCACCATTTTGCCTCTTAATGCACATGCTCCAGCCCACTTGTCCAATTCCTGAAAGCTGCCAATTACCAGTTTTAGGTGTATTTATCTGTTGGGAAACTGCCTCTCCCTGGCCTTGGCTGTGACCAATTATTATTTTAGAGTGTCACACAATGTGACAACTGCCTGACCATCACCTGATGGTCACCTGACATTCCTGGTGGGTGGAGAGAGCCCTCTCCTGCCCCATTCATGCCTGACTAGCCACCTCCTGTGACATAGCCAATATTTGTTTAGTGCCCACTACTTGGCTAGCACTGGCTTAAAGCTTTGTTAATATGTAACCTAAGACCTAACTTGATAGTTTGATCATCAAAAGATGAAAGAGCCAGTATTATTATTTTTATCTCAGCGTCAAGAAAAGTGGGGATGAAGGGGAGTAAGTGAGTTTCCCAAGTTTTTACATAAAACTAGTGTTAGAACAGAGACCAGGCTCAAGGCATGTACATTTTAGAGCAGCACCTTAACAATTGCACAAATATTTTTACTCTTATGTAAAGAAGATATGACATTCTACATTTTTCTCCCAGATTCAGCAATAACTCAGCTTTGAGCACTCTGAAGCAGAAAAGGATGAAATTTCTCACACTGACATGTCTTAAAACCAATTTGTTATCTGGAGCTTTCTACATCAGCTAAAAAGGTTCAGATGAAAAATGATCATGTGTGATAACTAGTTGTCCTCATAAATTTTTACCAGTTCTAAACTGCATCATACCTATAGTACATACTAAATTGTACACTATAAAAATGAGTGGATAACTTGGTCTTCAGACGCCAAGTATCAACACAGTCTGAAGTGGTATAAAATTGGAAAATTGGTACTTATTTAGCTCAGCACTTAAATCACCTGCAGTGCAGAAGAGGCAATTCTAAAATCCTTGATATAGCTGCTCTTCTGGGAAATAATGGATTAAGTCATGAGTTGGTTTCTCTGTATTGGTGATCATAAAACCCTTGATACATGAAGAAATGGTTTATAGATCTGCCATGAAGTGAGAAAAATAGTCTAGACTTCAAATGGAAGTTTCCTATTTTCTGTCCATGAACCAGAGAACATTTGACTCACAGGGAGGTTACATTGTTTCACCAAAAACATCTTATTCAAAACTCTAAGTTTTCATTTGTGCTTACAATTCTACCATCTTAGGCCCTCTAGGTTTCTGCTAGTTTTCTGAAGAAAATTCAGAGAACATGACTAAATGGGTAAGGAATAAATTCCCTGATGAACTGGATGCTTTGAGGCACATAGTCTATTAATTATCCTACTGGGTGGCCATCCCCAAGAGGAACATTTAGATGAAGTCTGATTGAAAGTGCAACTATTCTGTTTCATATACATTACATTGAAATTGAGACATACTTAACGGTTTTTACCTGTAATGTAGTTAGTTGTGAAACATGTCACTACCTTCTTAAAACAGCAACAAAAGCCAGAGAAACTTCCAATTTTATACTTTTTTGAACCAATCAGAGAACTGGGGTCACAAGTCAATCAACTAGTCCAAAATCTAAGGAGAAAAAGACAAAACATGACCACTTTCTTACCAAGGGCAGATGCTGCCAGAGGAAGACTACGTGAATTCAGCTTTAATTGTTAACAAATTGATAAAAGTCTATGTGGGCTAGAGAAAAGTGTGGATCCCCTGGGGAAGGAGAAAAACAAAAAGTTTACAACTACTTATAAGCTCTTCTTCATGGACCTCACCAAGTGCTCCAAATCAAAAAACAACAACAAAGACAATAAAACACCTAGGTGAGTTCAAAGAGAACATTCCCCATAGTTCAGGCCTGAAAGAGGGGTACATGAGCCACTGTGGGAAGAGCACAGATATCCTTCTTCCCTATCACCCAAAAGGAACCATAGCCTTGGGATGGGAAGGAAGGACAAATACTGTGGCTCTTAGGGCACTGGTAAAAACTCATTCTGTCTGGAGAAAAAAATAGGAAAAACCTCTTAACGACTAAGCGGAAGGGCAGAAAAACATGCTGGGCTAAAAATAGGATCAGAAACACTAAGGATTAGGTTATAATCCTGAGAGCCAGGGTAATATTGTCTGCTTAAACTAAAGCTTCATCAGAACAACAGAGAATTTCTCCCACATTCACACCACCAGGAAGACAAGTAATGAATAAGAAGCAACAGTAGAATATTTCTGGAAGAGGAATAGAAGAGAGACAAGGCAGTAGAGAAGAAGTTATCTAAGACAAAGCTGATAGGGAAGACTCAAGGCTGAGGATGGAACAGATATTGAGAAAACCTGGCTCCCATCCTGAACACAAAATATACCAAGAGGAATTTGAAGCCTATGGTTCTATCAAGGTATCCATCAATAACAAATCCAAAACCAGCTCAACTCCAGACTAGATTGGCTCAAATCCCCACACTAAAGACTTAGCAGAAGGAAAGGCATGTCCATTTGCAGGCATAAAACTATTCATCTTAGTCTCTCTTGCCATATATAATAAAAATGAAAATGAAGCTTTAAAAATAAAAATAATGAGGCATATGAAAAATCAAGAAATATACACAATGTGAAAAGGTATTAAACAGGATCAGACTTAGGTATAACACAGATACTGGAAATATATCTAGCTATATTTAAAGTTAAAATAACTAAAGATTTAAGAGAAACAGGGAAACATGTAGGGTAAGAAGGATAACTTCAGAGTTGAAGATCATAAGAAATAATTAATGGAAATGCTAGAAATAAAAATCACAGTAAGAGGAATGAAGAATGCCTATGATGAGTTAATTTCTAGACTTGAAAAAACTGAGGAAAACAGTAGTGACCTTAAAGATAGGTCAATAGAAATGACACGGAATAAACCACAAAGAAAGTAAAAATAAATAAAATAAAACAGCATCCAGGAGCTTTGGGACACTATCAAACCATCTAACATGCACATAATGAAATCACGGAAGAAGTAAGAATGAGAACAAGGTAGAATACTTGGAAAACAATAATAGACTAGAAGTTTTCAAAATCAATGACACACAACAAACCATATATTCAAGAAGCTCAGGGAACACCAAAAAGTCATGACAAGTTTATGATAAATGCATATGTAAATTCAAAACCCAGAAGTAGTCAAAAAACTTTGAAAAGGATGAAGAATGTTGGAGAGGAAACAATGTCTGATACCAGGTTTTGTTACAAAGATAGACTACTTAACACAACAAATAAAAATAGACAAATAGATCAATGAAACAAAAGAGACTCCAGAAATATACACATGTATATAAAAACAATGAACTTTGGTACAAGGTAAAAGATAATTCAATGGAAAAACATAGTATCTTCAACAAATGTTGCTGAAACAATTGGCTATTCATATGCACAAAAAAGAGATGAAAAAATATGCAACCTCTACTTCACTCCGTATATAAAAATTAACTCAAATGGATCATAGAACTAAATGTAAAACCTAAAACTATAAGATTTCTATAAGAAAATTTAAGGAAAAAATAATTGTGATCTTGGATCAGGCAAAATTTTCTTAGATATTACACCAAAACATGACCAACAAAAGAAAAAAATCAATAAATTGAACATTTAAAATTAAAACCTTTTTTCCATGAAAGACATACTAGGAGAATTTTTTAAAAATAAGCCAGAGACTTGGAAAAATATTTACAAATCAAAAACCTTACAAGAGATTTTTATCTAGAATATGTAAAGAACTCTCAAAAACAATAGGAAAACAAAAATCCAATATTAAAGTAATGCAATTATTTGGACATTTCACTGAAGAGGACATGCAGGTGACAAGCTCATGAAAATATGCCCAACATCATTAGTCATTAGGGAAATGCAAATTACAGGCACAATGAGATACTACTGCACACCTATTGGAATGGTTAAAAAATGTTTACAAAAGACACCACCACATGCTGATGAGGATGCAGAGCAACTAGAAGTCGCAAATACTGGCTGATTAGGAATATAAAATAGTATAGCCACTTTGGGAGACTGTTTAGTGGCTTGTTATACAATAACCATATACTACTTGTGACCCAGCAATCCTACTCATAGGTATTTACTCATGAGAAACAAAAACTTATGTTCTCACAAAAACCTGTATAGAAATGTTTATAGCAGCTTTACTCATAATCATCAAAACCTGAAACAACTGGAGAATGAATAAACAAACTGGAATGTTGCTACAATATTACTCATTGATACAAAAGGAATGAAATATTGATTCATGCAACAACATTGGTGAATCTCAGTGGACTTTGTTAATTCAACGAAGTCCAACCAAAGTCCATATTGTATCATTCCACTTCTTTAACATTCTGGAAAAGATGAAACTAGATGGATAGAAACAGACTTGCAGTTACCATGGGTTGGAGTGTGAATGAGTGCTAACATCAAGGGGGCAGCCTGAAGAAATATGGGGAGTTGATGGAACTGTTCCATATTATGACTGTAGTGGAAATACAGGACCCTAAGCATTTGTCAACATCTATACAACTGTATACTACAAAGTGTGGATTTTACTGTTACATAAATTTAAAAATAAATTTTAAAATATACTGATAGTGAACTAGTTAAAGTACCTTTTAAAGGCCCAAAGAATGAAAAAAAAAATGCTAGAAAGATTAAGTTTGAATTTTCTTCTAATGGAAAGGCAAGACACATAGAAATTCACATCAACAGAAAATTAAATATCCAAATAAACTGCATGATATAATGGACAGAATACTAGAGAAAGCATCAGAAGATTCATTCTTAATTCTGAACCCACATCCCCTTCTTTTGTGTCCTTGGAAAGGCCACTTGGCCCTCTCAGTTTCATCCACGATCAAGTAAGTTGTTCACATTTTATAAGGGAGCAATATGGATTTTGCAGTTAGACAAATAGATCTCATTTTAAGTCCTCTCACCTTCGATTTTATGTTAGATGGTATTGAGCAAGTTATAAAACTTCACAGTACCCCAGTTTTATCTATAAAATGGCAATAAAAATGCTAATGTGTAAATTGTTTTATGTTGGATAATGCACTGTATTGTGAGGCTGTGTGGAAATAGACAGTTTCTTACATTTAATTGCATATTAAAAAATCTCTGGTGGATGACAGGAAACTAATTACAGTGACTACTTCTTTAGGGGTTGAGAACAATGGGAATTTAGTGGGAAAGAGCAAGAAGCTGGAGGGGGACTTTTTACTATGTATCTCTGAAAATGTCTGGTACAAATTACATGAATCAATTAATTATCTAAAATGCAAATAAATAAACTTTAAATAGTTAAGATATGAAGAACCCATACCAAGACCTGGCATTAAGATATTCCAGAGGAAGTAGTGATAGTGAGTATCGTCATAATAAAGCTGGTCTAAGAAAGATTCAAGGGGATTCAAATTCATTCTAATGTGTAAATACTACCACAAAAGATCATCTTAGCTTAGTTTTGTTGGTGGATACTGTTTGGATACCCAAGAGTTTTTAGGTGATTTTCAAAGATATTTATAAATCAAGATTTCTCCAATAGAACATCCCTGTAAACCAGACATTTTACTCTCAGTATTTCTAGTGACTCATTTTTCTAATGAAGTATGCAGATTACTTATTTTTTTATTAAATGTTTTTCATAATCGACTTCTAAGTCCTATTCTTAAATTATCAAACTGTTAGTCTAAGTATTAAAATGTTGGCCTTGCTATTTAAAGTCTTCTGTAAATGTTTAAGTCCCAGTTACTTGAAAAATGAAACCAACTTCATTATAACTATTAAAAGAGAAAATTGCAGCGTGTGGCCTAAGACATAACACAGCACATGGCTGTTTAATGTAGCATGCTGTAATTGCTTGTGACAACATGCTTCCATGTGTCAATGGCATGCAATCTGTTTTTCACAGCACTTGATTTTATAGAGAGTGGGTACAGTTATGCAAAAAGAATTATAATGATGGGATATCTAGCTTCTTATTACCTCCTGGCAAACTCTCCTTTTTCTATTTCAAGTTGTTATTGAGTCACCATAAAGTGCTTCTATACAGAAGGACTATATAGTATGTTGCTATTCATCAGCTATGGTCGGCTGTCCTAACAAGGCAAATGTTTTATTGGCTTATCTCTATCAATATACAGTTTTTCCTTTGAGTCTACCATTGCTGAGGAAATTCAAGGGTATTGTATGCTGTGGGGCATTTCATTATCCAGGGCCCTCCAACATTTTGCAAAATTCTTGAAGTAGATAAACCATTATTTTAAAATATTTGAAAACATGTTATACCTTCAACTTTTGCTGAATAAGACAGAAAAATTAAAGTTAACAACAAATTTTTTAGCATACCTAATAAGATATAGTGGCCTTCTCTTACCAGAAAACAGGTACATTCCTTTTGTCTAACATCAGTGTTGCATAAGAATGGCTCTGGTTCCCTCCCTTGAAAGACAAGCTGAGTTATATTCAGCACAGGGTTGTATATTCTTCTCTTTTTCCTTATTTGTAAGCACTAATGCTCTTAATGAATACCAGTTCTCATTAGCTTCTTAATACTTTCATTATATCAGCCAATGAATGCCCTACAATTTGTCATATATTTATTTCATGTCATCCTCAGAAAAATTCATGAAGATAGATATAGTGTCCATTTTAGAGATGAAGGAATGGAGGCTCAGAGAACTAAAAAAAAACGGACTGAAATCAGACGGCTGTTAATAACAGAGCTGGGACTGGAGCCTCCATTTGTGTGATTTCCCAAAGAAGCTCTTTCCGATATATTAGGTTTCCTCCCATTAAGACCAAGGCACAGTATTTGTATCTTTCCCCTTTTCTTATCCCTTACAGTATCTGGTGTAATAAGTACATAACACTGACAGACAATTCTTCATGGTATTTCTGTACATCCTTCCACTGTCTTCCCAATGATGTTTGTACAGCAAACAACCTTGGAAGGTAGAGGTAGTGTCTCCCCTTCCGGGGCAGAGGGCAATTTGTTTTCTGATGAGAATAAAGATCATGTCTACCCACAGAGCAAAGGCTGGGCAGGTTTAGCAAGCAGGCTCTTCATGAGATTGACAGATTCCTAAGTTCAGTGTTCCTCAGCTATGACACAAACCCACTGTGTGTGCATCATCCACCTAGATCACTCCACAACCCCCATGGAACTTGATGGGAGATGATGGGGTGGAAGGAAACTTAACCAATGCAAACATAAAGCTCATGGTCCCTGCAGTACTGAGTAATAAAGTTCCAGGGTTCTTATGTGGCAGACTAACTTGTTAGCTTGCAAATAGGGCAAAATCAAAGACCCTTCGCAGTTCTTGACCATAGTAGGTAGTCGGTACACACCTGTTGACTTTTTAGAGTACATTTCATTAGGCAGTGTTCAAATACTTTGCAATTTAGTGACCCCTGGATGTGTAAGACTCTTTGCTATGAATAATATTTCACTAATGAATAATTTGTTCAGACAGAAAAATCTAGTTTCTAATACACAGCAACATAACTTAAAATAACCCACTGTGTAGTCCCACAAATGCCTTATCTCTTTTACAGTGCCAAAGAGTAATTTCTATCTAAATAAATAAATGAATAAAATCTATTTTCTATTCTGAGCAGCCAGACTACTGTGTAAACTAATTTTGGTTATCAGATTAATAATAATAATAAAAAGAATCATTGATTCCCACTGTACAAAGCCAAGGAGATTGGATTTCAGATTCTATTTTGTTTAATTATGAAAAGACAGCATATAATTTTTCACTTAAAAATAGCGTTTTCTAGCATCATTTCAAATCTATTATTTGCCTAGTAAAAGTCCTAGTATCAGGTAAGTCACAAATAGCCTGTCATTGTTTTTAGGTAATTTAAACTGCAAATACCCACAAGAATGAATCATCCTCTATTTCTTTCTCTAAATTAGAAGGCTGTGATCTTCAAGCTCCTTTGACTTAATTGATAAGTATAATGAGGCAATGTGCACAATGGGAAGAACACACTGTTCTTTAGAACACAATATAGAATAATTAAAGAATTAGACAACACTGGTAAAGTCAACCAAGCTGTGACGGAGGAGAAATAAAATCACGAAGCTGGCATTAGAGGATTTTACTATTGTTCATCTTCTCCTTTCTAGATTAGATTTTGAACTATTAGCTTATTTGTAAATTCTACTGGACTTAACAATTTGAAGAGAAACAGCAAAGGATATGTACCTAGAAAAAAAAAGCCTATTAAATATTGGCAAGTTTTCAAATATTTGGGAGGGATTTGACAGTAGGATGTGCTGGTCTCAGGAAAAGTACACTGTAAACACAGCACCTTGAGTTCTGAATCTCATTTTGAAGCAAATTTCTCTATGCTTCTGTAAATTCTGCTTTCTTTTACTCAGCATCACTTTATGCAGATGGCATAAGTGAGGAAAATTTTTAAAAAGGGGGAATCATGTTTTTGAGCATGCTACCTGCTACAAGTAACTGTGTCTTTCTCTGCAGTTCAGACTGCATCTAACAACACAAGGTGTTTAACTCAGAAGAGAGAACCAGCTCTCTTCTAAATGCTTCATGTTTAACTCTTAGTGTTTCCAATCACCTCATACCCTGACAACTATATACTCAGCTAGTGCTTCCCAAGCTTTAGTGAACACCAGAATCACCAGCTTGTCAAAACACAGATTTCTCCTCTTTCCTTTTATTTAGTGTCCAGGGTCCAGAAATAAATTTGCATCACTAACATCTAGGTGATGTTGATGCTGCTGATTCTTAGACACCCACCTTTAAGCATCACTAGGATCCATCAGGCAAGAGTGCAGTGGAAAGTTTACCAGACTTTGATGTTGTTAGCTTCTACTGTTCCCGTCTCATGAAAATTAATGTTAAGATAAAAACAAACACGATTGCTTTTCTGCTACCTTAGCATTATGATAGCCATAGAAAAAAATGTTGCATTTTAGAAATGTTTAAAAGGTTTGTCGGCTGGGTGCGGTGGCTCATGCCTGTAATCCTAGCACTTTGGGATGCCAAGATGGATGGATTGCCTGAGTGCAGGAGCTCGAGACTAGCCTGGCCAACATGTTGAAACTCTACCTCTACTAAAATACAAAAAATTAGTTGGGCATGGTGGTGCATGCCTGTAGTCCCAGCTGCTTGGGAGGCTGAGGCAGGAGAATTGCTTGAACCCGGGAAGCTGAGCTTGCAGTGAGCCGAGATCATGCCACCACACTCCAGCCTGGGATGGGTGACAAAGCAAGACTCTGTCTCAGCAACAACCACAAAAAAGGTTTCTCAATGTTAGAATTCTAAGAGCTGTACTAAATGTATTTCTTACCTCTAAAATTTTATTAAAATCAAAATAATTTTGTAGTAAATTGCGACATAATTGGGTATAAATGTGTTATGTCCAGTCTTCTCTGAGATGCTGTATATAAAACTATTTTCTGTATAGCATAGGTTCAAAATATGATGGTTATGTCACTATAATTATTACTATTATATTGTTAACAGTAACTAATAATTCCCAAGCATCTACTGAGGATCAAAGGCCAGGCCCAAGTACAACATAGTACCATGTTATTAAATAGTATCATGGGAGAAATAGAAACCTTAATATTTAATTTTTAAATTTTAGCCACAATTATGCAGTCTAAAATTGCCAACTAAACTTGCAGAACTCTACTTTATTTAGATTATGTAGACACAACCTTTGAAAATGTAATACATTCCAATTTCATTTTGTTAGGCCAGCATTATCCAAATACCAAAACCAGACAAGAACTTTATGCACAAAAATATTACCAACCAAGTTTATGTCTGACGAATGTAGGTACAAAAATCTTTAACAAAACATTAGCAAATCAAATCTAGCAATATATAAAATGAATAAAATATCATGATCCACTAGTGTTTATCCTAAGAATACAAGGTTGGTTCAAAATTTAATAATCAATTAATGTAATTCACCATAACAATAGACTAAAAAAATAAAACTCTGTATATGATCATCTCAGTAGATGCAGAAAATGCATTTGACCAAATTTAACACCTATTCATGATGAAAATTCTCAGTGAACTAGAAAGTAAAAGGAATTTCCTCTACTTAATAAAGGGCATCTATAAAATACATAAAATTAACATCATTCTTAAGACTGGAAGCAAAGCAAGGTCCTCTCTTACTACTTCTATTCAACATTGTACCAGAGGTCCTAAACTAAGCCACACAGAAAGAAGAAATAAAAGGCATATAGACTTAAAAGGAAGAAAGAAAACTGTCCCTATTCACAGCTGGCATAATCATCTACACAGAAAACCACAAAGAATCCAACAAACAAGCTACCAGTGAGTTTAGTAAAGTCAAAAGATACACAATTAATGTACAATACCAATATTTATTTATTAAATCAATTGTATTCAAATATAATTATATACTAAAAACAAATAATTAGAAACTAAAGTTGTTAAAATATCACTTACAATAGCATGAAAAAACATGAAATACTGGGATAAAACTTTAAAAATGTGAAAAACTTGTCCTCCTAAAATTACAAGACACTGTTGAGGGATTTAGAGTAGATCTAAGTAAATACAAAGAAACACTGTGCTCAAACACTAGAATATTTAATATCAATAAAGTGTTAGTTAATTCCTCCCAAATAGATCTAGAAAGTTAATGCAATTCTAATCAAAATCCCAGCAGGATTTTTTTGTAAAAATATAAAGGCTGATTCTAAAACATATTAGAACATGCAGAAGACCAAGAAGACATAAAATAATTTTTAATAATAAGATATAAGTTGGAGGACTCAAATTTTACCTGATTTCAAAATTATAAAGCTACAGTAGTCAAGAAAGTATAATACTGGCATAAAGATAAGCACATAGCTCAATGGAATAGAATCAGAATCCAGAAACACACACATACATGATCAGTAAAGTTTTTACGAAGGTATTGGCATAATTCAATGGGAAAAAGATTCAATTTTAACAAATGATTCTGGTACAATTGTACATCAACATGCAAATTAAGTGAACATCTACCCTTACCTTAAGTCATACAAACAACAATAATAAAAATCAAAATGTCAGAACCATAAGGCAGGGCGAGAAAAAAAAGACAAAACCCAGCCGGCCGCGGTGGCTCACGCCTGTAATCCCAGCACTTTGGGAGGCCAAGGCGGGCAGATCTTGAGGTCAGGAAATCGAGACCATCCTGGCTAACACGGTGAAACACCATCTCTACTAAAAAAATACAAAAAATTAGCGGGGCGTGGTGGCGGGCACCTATAGTCCCAGCTACTCGGGAGGCTGAGGCAGGAGAATGGTGTGAACTGGGAGGCAGAGTTTGCAGTGAGCCAAGATAGCGCCACTGCACTCCAGCCTAGGTGACAAAGCGAGACTCCATCTCAAAAAAAAAAAAAAAAGACAAAAACCAAAATGCATCACAGATGTAAATGTAAAACCTAAAGCTATAAAACTGCTAGGAGAAATCATAGAAACAAATCTCTTAAAACTCAAATAAGAAAACAAATAGATACCACTACAAACCTAATAAAATCACTAAAATTGAAAAGACTGGTAATACCAAAGGTTGGTTAGAAGAAAAGCAACTAGAGCCCTCATATGTTGCTGGTGGAATTGCAAAATAGTACAAACACTTTGGAAAATAGTTTGATAATTATCTATCAAGTTAAATATACACGTATCATACAACCTACTAATTTTCCTCCTAGGTATATACTTAAGAGAAATGAAAATGAATGCCTACACAAAGACTCACATTCAAATCTTTATAGCAGCTTTATTCATAATTGCCAAAAATTGAAATCCCATTAAATGCCGATCAACCAGATAAACAAAGTGTGCTGTGGCCATGCAATGAAATATTACATTAAATGCTGATAACCAGATAAACAAAGTGTGCTGTGGCCATACAATGAAATATTACTTGGCAATGAAAAAGAATAATCTACTAACATGTTCAACATCCTGGATTGATCTCAGAAGTATTATGCTAGGTAAAAGACTCAAAACACAAAAGGCAACAAAAATACTCTAAGTTTCTATTATATTTTATATAAATGACTTTCTGGAAAATACAAAACTATAGGTACAAAAATCAGATCAGAGGTTGCCAGGGATTGGGAATATAGACAAGTTATTGGTTGTAAAGGGAAATGGGAAAACTTTTAGAAATAATTTTTTATTTTGGTGGTGATTATACACTCTACCAAATGTTAAAACTCATTGATGTGTATATTAAAACATACATTAAATAAATATAACTTAAAAATATTTTTATTGCTTCTGGCCTTTATATTTTACCAAAAGTTGTAGATGTTCCTTAAGAATGTCTACTTACCTGGATGTTTTAGTCCTTTAACACAAACAAAACATCTTCCAAAGTTCTAAAGAAGAATGAATACAGAATTTTGTGGAGGCAAGAAAAGGTTGTCTCTTTTGCTAACTACATTCTGCAAGTTGCACACAACTCTTATTTAACAGTGTTTTTCCCATTTGGTGCTGCCAAGTGCTTCAATGAGACACCGAAAGATAAAAGCAACATTTAAAGCATATTTTTAATCGTGTATCAATAAGAATAATAACTAATTAACTGACACACATCAAAAAGTTTAAACTCAAGAGTTTAAGATAATATAAATAACTGGTCACCATGGAAAGATACTTGTAAACAAAATCATTATTTTGAAATTGGCAGATAAATGAAAAGACTAATTCTTTATCTTTCTTTTCTTATGTAAATAGTATCAATGAATAATTCAAAGGTAGATGAAAGGAAGTTTATCTTAATAGAAATATTGTAGCTGATAAGTGAAGAAGGAATTTTAGAATTGGAGTATCACCATTTAACAATGAGTTATGGAAGTAGGGGTTCATCATCCATAGTTATAGATATCACAAAAAGAAAAGATAACCACATATTACGTATTCTGATGAAAGAACACAACACTTCCTACAAGGTAGTCTTGCCTCCCTGCCAAAAGAAAATATATATTAAATACACATACACACACACATAATCTGAACATGATTCAGATGAATCAGCCACTACAGGGGACTGATAAGTATGTAAAACACACCATGGAAAGACAATCAGCATAATCCAGATTGCAGAAAGCTCTAGAGAAAACTATTCAATTTCTGCAACAAGTGAATTACAAGGGGGAAAAGAAGGCAATCATTTGCAATGTCTAGACCTTATTTGGATTGTGATTCAAATAATAAACTACGAACAAAATGCAAAACATTTATAAGATAGTAATATAAACAGTGCATAGTATTAAGTATTGTTAATGTTGTCTGACAATTATATTGAATTTATGATAAGAAGAGTCCATACCTTTTAGAAGTACATATTAAAATATTTAAGGAACAAATGAAAGAATTAAGAGCTGGGAATAAAAACGGCTTAAAAAAAAGAATTGGCTGTGAGTTGTAATTTTTCAGTCTAGGCAATGAGTAAAATGGGGATTCATTGAACTACTGACTTCTTTATTAACTGCTTAAAACTTTCTATAACAACAAAATATTTTAAAGAAGATACAGAAATTCACATAAAATATTTCTTGAGCTTATTTTAGCTGGTTCTCATAATCACATCACCATTTCAAATCTTAATATAGCCAACACTTGAAAGTATGAATGGGTTTGACATTTCTTATTTTCTTCCTTCAGACATAAATTTTCCTTGTCCTTTCTAATCTTATATCTAATGAACTCTTCAGTTACATTTATCATTCAATATTTTAAAACCAGAGTTCCCTTCAGGATGACCCTTCAAAATGACCTTTATCATCACAAATTTGCTTCTCAGCCCTACTCCAGCACTATGAATATCTGGAACTAAACATACAATAGGTTGCATCAAAATATCACATGTACTGCATAAGTATGTACAATTATATCCACAAAAATTAAAAATTAAAAAAATTTTAAAATCCAGCTGGTTATTACAATGCCCACTTTAAATATGTGATTGTGATAAAACTCCTTTAGCCATGAAATAAGAAGGGCCTGAACAAGCAGTGAAAAGCAGACTGCCAATATATCAGTAACTTCACTCTCTTGGTTGAGGTTCAGGTCAGATTCAATTTACACCAAATTCTGTGCAAAGTAAACTCTAGTGTCTAAATATCATAACAAACCCTCAAATTCTTTTGTAAATTATTATAATTCTTAGTTCCTTATTATAGTACCAGGCTCTGTACTTTTGGTTCTATTAACTGAAAGCAATGCTAGTATTTATAAAAGAGAATCATACTATTCTTTCTTTTTTTTTCATTTTCCTAGTCAATGGCACTCGCAGAAGGACATAATTTTTTTTCACTCTTATTCAACAATTATTCAGGACTTATTGAGGGCTCTAAGGAGGGAAAGCAATCATTACACTAAGCTTGATTAGATAGTAGAAAAGAAAAATATTTTAGAAACTAAGAAATATTAGAAAAATTAATAATAATTTAGTCTGGCATGTGTAAATTTAGTTAGTCCTAAAGGTTCTGGGTAACCTTTGAAACAAAGCCAGTTTTGCACAAGGTTGTAAAATTAAATAATTTCTGTTGATAGAGATAAATCAACATTCAGGGCAAATTGAAACAGTACTAGATTTAAAAATGGAAATTACTAAGATGTATGAAGCAGCTCCTAGTGTGCAAAAGTGCTCAGCAAGGCTTATTGGAATGAAGTAGAATAAAAAAGAATTCATTGGATTGGACCAGTTGGATTGATTGGGTTACTTGAGTTGAATTTATTGGGTTTAATTGAAATGAGGGAAGAACTTTTTCTGAGAAATAATAAGAATACGAAATGGATAAATATGAGACAGGCACAACTTTGATGCACCAAATTAAAACTTTTATTCAAATTTGGATTAAACAAATATTTTTTGAGCATAATCTACCACGCACTATTGACTTTGTAACTGGTTTAAAAAACCAACTATCTCAGCAGTTCTTTTAGGACAAAGTTGAGAAGACAGAAGTGACATAGATCAGCAAAAATGTCATTGTGATAAAACTCCTCCAGCCATGAAATAAGAAGGGCCTGAACAAGCAGTGAAAAGCAGACTGCCAAGATATCAATAACTTCACTCCCTTGGTTGAGGTTTAAGTCAGACTCAATTTACACCAAATTCTGTTTACAAAAAAAAAAAAAAAAAACACTGAAGTTTTCATGTATTAATAGTGAAGTAGACTTGCAGTAAGTTTGTTCAGTAAAAATTTTAGGCTTAAGCCTATCTTCACCATGAGTATCATGTTCCCTTCAGGACGACCCTTCAAAATGACGTTTACCATCACAAAAAATCTGAAGCAAAGCAAAAAATCTTTGCTTCAAGATTTTAACTAATTTATTTTTACCGAATATTGTTGCAATATTTGTGCAAAATCTTAAAAAGCACAAATACTGCAACAAGATACAGCAGTAAAATAAATCATCTCTTTTTTTCCCCCTTACTGGCCAATAAGCAGATTTATTCAATAGAGAATACCTTTTAACAGTGTAATGAGTTCCCAGATGGGCCATATACAAGCATGTATAGATAGTTGACTCATCTCCTTCAAATTCCATTCCTGTTTGCATCCATTAATTTGCAAAGGGGATAGAATCCTCTTGATAAAATAACTCAAAACATTTGTGCTTATAGTTAGGCATAAAGAAGAAGGAAGAACCAAGAGATACTAACAAGGTGTATTTTAGGGTTTCTGGGAGACAATTCAATTTGGAGGAAAAAGGTCTTAGGCATGTAGAGTTGGACTAGGAATTTCTGAAGGGATTTATTATTTGCAGTGTGGCCTGGTGGCTGTTACAGAACTTGACCCAAACCAGCCATCCTGGGGAGTGTGTCTTGAAAAAGAAAAGCCAGTAAGTATAACTAAAAAAGCTGTTTGGATAAATTCTGGAATGAGTTCCCAAATGGGCCATATACAAGGCTCATTTGGTGCCCAAGCCTCTCTTCTGTGAAACAGAAGCCTTTCTTCTGTGAAACAAGCAAAGGACCAATTTCCTAGACCTTGAAATATGGATAAAGACAAGCATCCCTCAAGAGGCGAGATAAGTATATCAAGCAAAGGAGGCATCAAGCAATATAGTCCAGGGTGAAGGGAGAACAATAAAGCCAATAGCAACTTGAGGCAGCTCTGAGGATGTGTTAGACAATTTGGGGGTTTCCTAAAGTTACTGGAAGGGAAGGGAATATTCAACAGAAATCTGAGAGTCTACAGTTATACACACTGGTATTAGGGAGTATCGAAACAGGAATAGCCTGATTGGTTAACAAGAGTTTCCAATTAGGTTGCATGCATAAGTTACAGGCATGCAACAAGATACTGATCCCTTCATCTCTCTCATATATATTCACATGCTAAAATTTCTCACACTCTCAAATATGGCCTTTTACTTTCTCATACTTTTCACTGTCTCACACTTTTTACAATATTTAGTGTATGCGTGTGTGTAGACACGCTACATATTGTGTCCCTATTTTCCTAGTTTTATATAAATATTTTGTGAGAATAGTTGAAATGGAAAGGGAAAAGATAAGAGTAATATATCTGTAAGTGAGATTTTACCAAGGTCTAAAACTGTCTAAAGTCACTTAACAAGGTTAAGTGATTTCTTGTGGTTTAAATGCTTAAACAAGCTACTATGGAAATTAGTCTTAGGCAATTGTTCAATGCAACTATATAGCCATAGAGATTAACAGTGTGTTTGTGGAGCCAGATAGCCTACATTTGAGTCCCTGTCATGCTAACCATATCCATTTTCCATGGGGAAAATCACTTCTCTAAGCCTCAATTTGCATATCTGTAAAATTAATATAAGAAGAGGATCTGCAAATAAGGTTGCTGTAAAGAATCAATTAGATAATCCATGGAATGCCCTCAGCCTAGTTCCTGGTTCTTAAAAAGTGTTCAATAATGGTAAACTATATTGCCTGCCAATTTTTCATATCTATTTTCAATGTGTTGCTTCAAGTTATATTGCTTTCAATTTATAACAGTCAGAAAATTAGGGGGAAAATGCACTCTAAATTTTGTTCCCAGAAATTGTAGTAGACTAATAGACCTCATCTGACCAGGAAAAATAAATTGCTCTATTTTTGCAGGGAATGAAAACAACATAAACAGTTTCAGGTTCTGCAATGTGAAATCTACAGTAATCTGAAGCATGAATTCTAAATGTCCTAAAAATGAACACATAACTGCACCTTCTTGAAAGCAGACAAGTAACATCCTTCCTTACTCCTGAATCAGCCTCAGAGATGGCCTTAATGGTGCATAACAAGGAGACACCAAAAGGCACACTGAGCCAGACTCTGATAAACTCTGAAGAAATTGGAGGTAAGAAAAGAAGAAAATCAATATTGATCCATACAAATGAGAGCAATACAAAATAAAATCAATCAATCGTGAGATAAAAAAATCATACCTTATCATTTTGTTATACTAAATTATTGAGAAGTCTCAATAACACATTTTTAAATTTTGAATTAACTGGTAGAAAATTCAAAAATAACAAAATATATGTTTTTTAAATGGAATCAATATTTTACTATTTATACCTATTCTGATTTTAAATCATCCAGCACACTCTTTGGCGATCTTAATTTGTTTTATAAATTCGGGTAAAACAATTTTTTCCTTATTAAGTGCTTGATGATAGCATTAATGAAACACTATAGTTACATATGTGTTTGCTTCATTTGTGAAAGCCAAATTGCCCTCATTCTCAACACACACACTTGTAGAATGTCAGGACTGGGGCCAGGTTTCAAATATGAAGTAAGGATTGTGGGTGGACTCTGGTAGTTATTCCACAGAATTTGTATGTGTCAATCTTAGTATTCAGGAATTATACTACCAAACTAGTTCATGTGAGCACTGTGCTCTTCTCTACTGCTTCCAAGCATGTTATTTTTGGTAGTATTTATGAAGTTCTGTGAATTCTAAGGCACACCTATATATTATGAATAAATCCTGGAAAGAGGTTGCTGAATGAAGAAGGCAGGGAAAGTAGCACATGTAGATAAAAGGCTGAGTGTGGATTCTCATCAAGAAATGGGTGGAGAGAGGGGCCATCCTGTGGAATATTAATAGTGGCTTGTTCTACTTTCATTGACATGAAAGGGTATAGAGACTAAGATCTGGAGCTTCAGCTGTTCATGCCTTGGGTGAGCCATGAACTGCTTCCCATAGGGAAGCATTGTTCAGTAAATGACTGACATCACAGCAGCCTTACCAGGACAACAAGATAGTGAATAGTGCCCAGCTGGTGGGGCGCCCACTATTCTGTAAAATCACAGCCAAATACTGTACTACAGTTTACATTGTAATTTATAAAATAATCTTTTGTGCGTGTGTGTGTGTGTGTGTGTGTGTGTTTTGAGATAAATTAAATGGATGTAAATTGACTAAAATAGAGTTGGTGGATGACAAAAGAGCTACAAAGATAAGTACATTCCCTATGTGCTGTATAAAATAGGTTTGGGGGAAATGTGCTCTTAAAGAAGTTTTTGCATAGAATCTTTCTACTAAGTAGCTGATGACATAAATCAATTTTAAAGACATGACCAATATGATCCCAACCTGTAATTACCACCAGTAAATGAATAGGCTTGGCAGGGAGGGAAGGAATTAGGATGCAGATCAAGCTATTGTTTAGCTTTCCATTTTCTGTAGGCTCTCTCTTTTGGACACGTTGTCAGAATAGATAAGCAGCTAGTTTTTCTACCTTCATCCTATGGGTAATAAATACTTAAACACAACTCAAAATGACAACAGACCCACCAAGCAGCAGAATCCAAGGTGAGGACTTGATTGCCACATCTACAGGGCTAGCACAGAAAACTCTGCAGAGAACAAGATTATTCCCACTGCAGGGACAGGCAGATGGTGATACACAGATGCAGGACCAGATGGAGTTGTGTGATTCTGTCTTATCAACAGAATCAGAGAAACAGGGGAATTTCAGGGGAAATTACTGATGAAAATAGAACTGTTCATTCTCTACGAGAAACATAAGGGAGATCACAATGGAAAGTTGTAGTTAACTCCTGTGTCTTGAACCAGAAGAAAAGTTGTCCCACCAATAGCAACAGAAAGCATTACCTTCTAGTCAACCTCTGGATTCAGTCTCATTTTTTTGTCAGAATGAGTGCCTTCAGGAAAAACAAAACCCCAGCCTGACTTTCCTATAGAAGGACATTGCCCTTGTGCTGATCTTTCCCTCTTATGATTTCAAATTCCACTTTAACTATGTTGACTCACTTTTTTCCAATTTAAGCGGAAGAGAACATTCTTATGGAAATTTAAACCAACTTTGATAGATGTGTTTTCTGCATTTTTCTAATCCTCAAAATCAAACAACCTGTTCTTTCTATTGAGTTTTTTAATTTCATTCATTCCACAAGTATTTCCTGTGCTTTTGCTATATTTTAGGCAATGAGATAGATTCTGTGGTTCCAGTGATAAATAAAAGCTAATTCCTGCCTTTAAAGAGCACATAGTCTTTTTTTTTATTATTATTACACTTTAGGTTTTAGGGTACATGTGCACAACGTGCAGGTTTGTTACATATGTATCCATGTGCCATGTTGATTTCCTGCACCCATTAACTCGTCATTTAGCATTAGGTATATCTCCTAATGCTGTCCCTCCCGCCTCCCCCAACCCCACAACAGTCCCCGGAGTGTGATGTTCCCCTTCCTGTGTCCATGAGTTCTCATTGTTCAATTCCCACCTATGAGTGAGAACATGCGGTGTTTGGTTTTTTGTCCTTGCGATAGTTTACTGAGAATGATGTTTTCCAGTTTCATCCATGTCCCTACAAAGGACATGAACTCATCATTTTTTATGGCTGCATAGTATTCCATGGTGTATATGTGCCACATTTTCTTAATCCAGTCTATCGTTGTTGGACATTTGGGTTGGTTCCAAGTCTTTGCTATTGTGAATAGTGCCGCAATAAACATACGTGTGCATGTGTCTTTATAGCAGCATGATTTGTAGTCCTTTGGGTATATACCCAGTAATGGGATGGCTGGGTCAAATGGTATTTCTAGTTGTAGATCCCTGAGGAATCGCCACACTGACTTCCACAATGGTTGAACTAGTTTACAGTCCCACCAACAGTGTAAAAGTGTTCCTATTTCTCCACATCCTCTCCAGCACCTATTGTTTCCTGATTTTTTAATGATGGCCATTCTAACTGGTGTGAGATGGTATCTCACTGTGGTTTTGATTTGCATTTCTCTGATGGCCAGTGATGATGAGCATTTCTTCATGTGTTTTTTGGCTGCATAAATGTCTTCTTTTGAGAAGTGTCTGTTCATGTCCTTTGCCCACTTTTTGATGGGGTTGTTTGTTTTTTTCTTGTAAATTTGTTTGAGTTCATTGTGGATTCTGGATATTAGCCCTTTGTCAGATGAGTAGGTTGCAAAAATTTTCTCCCATTCTGTAGGTTGCCTGTTCACTCTGATGGTAGTTTCTTTTGCTGTGCAGAAGCTCTTTAGTTTAATGAGATCCCATTTGTCAATTTTGGCTTTTGTTGCCATTGCTTTTGGTGTTTTAGACATGAAGTCCTTGCCCACGCCTATGTCCTGAATGGTATTGCCTAGGTTTTCTTGTAGGATTTTAATGGTTTTAGGTCTAACATTTAAGTCTTTAATCCATCTTGAATTAATTTTTGTATAAGGTGTAAGGAAGGGATCCAGTTTCAGCTTTCTACATATGGCTAGCCAGTTTTCCCAGCACCATTTATTAAATAGGGAATCCTTTCCCCATTTCTTGTTTTTGTCAGGTTTGTCAAAGATCAGATAGTTGTAGATATGCGGCATCATTTCTGAGGGCTCTGTTCTGTTCCATTGATCTATGTCTCTGTTGTGGTACCAGTACCATGCTGTTTTGGTTACTGTAGCCTTGTAGTATAGTTTGAAGTCAGGTAGCGTGATGCCTCCAGCTTTGTTCTTTTGGCTTAGGATTGACTTGGCGATGCGGGCTCTTTTTTGGTTCCATATGAACTTGAAAGTAGTTTTTTCCAATTCTGTGAAGAAAGTCATTGGTAGCTTGATGGGGATGGCATTGAATCTATAAATTACCTTGGGCAGTATGGCCATTTTCACGATATTGATTCTTCCAACCCATGAGCATGGAATGTTCTTCCATTTGTTTGTATCCTCTTTTATTTCATTGAGCAGTGGTTTGTAGTTCTCCTTGAAGAGGTCCTTCACATCCCTTGTAAGTTGGATTCCTAGGTATTTTATTCTCTTTGAAGCAATTGTGAATGGGAGTTCACTCATGATTTGGCTCTCTGTTTGTCTGTGATTGGTGTACAAGAATGCTTGTGATTTTTGTACATTGATTTTGTATCCTGAGACTTTGCTGAAGTTGCTAATCAGCTTAAGGAGATTTGGGGCTGAAACAATGGGGTTTTCTAGATATACAATCATGTCATCTGCAAACAGGGACAATTTGACTTCCTCTTTTCCTAATTGAATACCCTTTATTTCCTTCTCCTGCCTGACTGCTCTGGCCAGAACTTCCAGCACTATGTTGAATAGGAGCGGTGAGAGAGGGCATCCCTGTCTTGTGCCAGTTTTCAGTGGGAATGCTTCCAGTTTTTGCCCATTCAGTATGATATTGGCTGCGGGTTTGTCGTAGATAGCTCTTATTATTTTGAGATATGGCCCATCAATACCTAATTTATTGAGAAGAGCACATAGTCTTAATTCTCATGTTTATCTAATCATGGTTTCTCTAATGTGCCATTTCTGCCCCATGCCCCTGGCCAGACCTGATACAAAAGGGTTTCCACAGGTCACACTACTATTGGTCTTAGTTCTAAACTGTGCAAATGAAATGCTCACTACGCTTTGCCCCAACCTGCTTCCAACTTCCTGACCACCAACTTTACCACTAGTTGTTGCATTTCTAGCCCTACCTCAACCAGCAGACTTGAAGTAAGCTACTACCTTCCTGGTTAAGATGTTGCTTTGCTCAGTGACAATTCTTGCTCTTCACCCTGGCAATACTTCAGTCTTAGATTGTCTTCAGTATGTCCTTCCTGCTTCAGTTTATCCTCCTGAGAATTCTGAGGATAAACTGAGATTTCAGTCTCAAGGATGAGGCTCAGAAGCCAAGGAATTATCCATCAACTCCAAAGTCCTCTTTTTTGTTTCTCTCAGCCAAGTCTACTCCTATGGCATGTGGTACCCAGGAAAATATGTTTTTTGTGGGGCTCCCTGTCTATATAAGCAATTTTATTAAAAATATAAGACTCCTGAGACCCTATGAGATGTGGTTATTTATCAATGAACATAGATCTTGTTTCTTCTGCAGTTCACTGTACTATTTATTTAACACTAATTACATTATTTCTCATGGCACTGAATCATCATTCATTCCTCCCATGAATACTGGCTATCAATGACTTTCTTCAAAGTTGTTATTGTGCTTTTTTGATACGACTATAAATGAAAGTCTTTATAGTATGCAGGAAAATGTGAGTTATCATTGCTTTTCTGGTAAATTTACTGTCTTGAATTTTATAGCATAAACATAGGACAACATATCTTCCAATTGTATCTTACATTGAAAGTTTTAGACTATAATCACATCATTTCTAGAATGTGATTACTTTCAATGTTGGTTATATCACAACCTTGCCTTCCACACCCCACCACAGTAAGGACAGGCAAGAGGCCTGGGAGTAGAGCAAGAACAGTTTTATTTGCTCAAAAAAAAATCTGTCCTTTGTCCAGCATGGCTTAAGACCAGCCCAGGAAAGTTTGATGATACTACCACAACCAGAGGCAATAGAGGTCCCAGACATCCTCAATGTGGCCTCAACCCTTAAGAACTGTCAACCAGAGGTACAGCAGTAGTCAGAACCGGGATGAGTGAGGGATAATGCATAGCCCACAAAAATGGCTCAAGCTGAATGGTAAGTGGCTATGTTGGTAGCCCACAGCCATAAGCTTTTTCTTGCCTCTGACACGAGTTAGTCATCCAAAATCAGAATGTTGGCTCCATTTTGGTAGCCCAATATTATGCATTCCTATGAAAGACATACTTCATGAGCCAGCAGGAGGAGCCTGCTTGCCAGGCTGCCCTTCAAGAACCAGGGCCAACCCAAGAAACTTGGGATGATCCCACAGGATCAAATTCTCACATTTTTGGGCTTCTGGTCAACACTATCGTTGCAGACTTGAAAGTCTGAGAGTACCCCAAAAGGGAAAAGAGGAATGAGGGCTCACATAAAGGCATAGGGTGTCCCATCTGGAAGGTACTGCCAGGCCTACTCAATCCCAGGCACTAAAAGGGCACTTAGAAAATTTTGATAAATGCCCCCTGAAACCCAGGGTCTTGGCCTGTGCCCCAGGGACAGAGACCATGCTTGCTTAGATCAAAGGGCAATGTTGCTCAAAGGTGAAACAAATAAATTCTTAAGGGCTGAATTTGTCATACCAAACTTTCTGAGGAAGGTGGTGTCTTCAATCACCTTGTTTCATTGCCCCTGATCTGGCAAGAAAAACAGTACTATAAAGCTCAACAGGATCAACTCTGAAAAGAACTAAAAAAGAAAAGAAGGCAAAAGAGTGAGGAAGGTAATGAGACCTTGATAATGAGTTAATAATTTGCAAAGAAATAACAAAAATGGGAGAGGGGTGCCAGATGGCTGACTAGAGGTACAGTACACTCAACTCCACAAAGAACCAAAATAGTCAATAGCTAACCACATTTTGAATAGAACGCCTAAGAGAAAATGCTGAAATTCAGCAGGTAAGTGACAGGAAATACCTGAAGCACTGAAGGAATGAGAGAGAGGTGTATAGTCCAGCCAGGATTAGCCAGAGATTTGGAGCAGCTCCTCAGTGCAGGGAAAAGGTGAGAGATTTCCAGTGGCCTACATTCTCACCTCAGACTCCTGTAATTCTAGTCGTGGAAGAGTTCTTCAACTCCCACAGGCCCTGGGACTGGCATAAGGAGCTGCCTAGAATCTGCGTAAGAGCACTAGCTTCAGAGTGGGAACTCATGCTGGGTCCCACACACCTACTGAGCAACAGGCAACAGCAGCACAGCACCAATTTGAGAGCCCAGCCCCCAGCAGACTACATCCTACCCTGGGACCCAACAGCCCCTGCATCTCCACATTTCTGGAGGCCCACTAAGAGCCCTCATATCCTGGGGACTGCAGCAGCGAGACATCAGTTAAATCCAGCAGCGCAGCAATAGTCCTCAACACTTCAGCCCACACAGAACCTTACAAGCGGGGGCAAGGGAAGTACAGTGTACCAGGGATGCTGCTCCCAGGACAAAGGGAGCCCAAGTGTATGCTTCGCAGAGCCTGAAACCCCCTGCCTGGGGCTGCTATCCCTGACAGCAACCTCCCAGAATTTCCCCACCCTAGCAGCAAGGCTGCCACACACTTGCAAGTGCCCTCACCACTGCTGCTGCCTGGGACCGAAGCACATGGTACCTAGAGCTTGCAACCCACCTTCATGGGGTGGCTACCACAGATAGAAACTCTGTCCTCCCCAGCAGGAGGGCCTCTGTGTTTTGGCACATATGCTGAAAACAGGGTTTCCCCACCCGTTGCCTTCACTGCCACACAACCACTCAAACACACTGCCTGGGGCATGTGTGTTGGTCCACTGTGCTTATGACAGTCTGCACTCATGCACAGCACTGGGGGCCTGAGGACAGACCTGCCGGGCCTGGCACTGGCCCCCAGTCCCAGTGCACAAACATATTCAAGAATTGTCCTGCTTCATCAGTTGCCAGAGGCACACACACCTAAGGAGCCAATAACAGCCCCAGAACACCTACTGGCTGGCCATTGACATAGCATATCTTCTGGATGCCTGGAGCTTGCCTCACCACAACCATCACAGCCTATGCCCATGAACACCTTTGGGAGAACCTGATACCAGGCCTTGTCCATTTAGCACCACCCCTGCTAGTGCCCAAGCATGACACCTGGAAGCAAGGGATCACCCCACCCTATCATTAACCCCAGGCATGCATGCATATCAACAGAGAGCCTAACAACAGTTTTAGAAAACCTGCTGTCAGCACACAAGCATGCCATTCAGCATCTTCATAATCACTCCACCTCATCAACCACCTCTGGCATCTGGACATTCCTTCCAGGGACCTGAGCATGGACTTGTCCTGCCTGCCACCACCACCACCACCACCTACACTCACCTGCACACATCACCTTGGGGCTTGGGGACAGGCTCATTCAGCCCATTGCACCCACTGTTAACAACAGCAAGAGCCAACTGAAAGCCTGAGAATTGTCCCACTGATGGCAGCAGCAGGCTGTCTGTAGTGGTCACTGCCACTGTACCAGCTGCAGTGGGGAGGTACGAGCAGTGGCAGCAGGAGCAGGGACAAGTGCAGGGAACATACACAGAGGAGTCAGAGCTGGGCCCAGGGTGGTGCCATGCTCCATGGAGCCGGCAGGAGCTAGGGACAAGTGGGAGCCCCTGGAGCCCACCACCCTGGGGGCTGCCACAATGGGGCCAGGACGAGCCACCCACCGGTGGGAGAGCAGTGTGGTTGGGCAGAGGGGCAGGCAGAAAGGTGCCCAGTGAGAACCTGGAGCCTCTGCCCCATGCTGTGAGCAGGCATGGCTGGGGCTGCCTGCATGCTCCATGGAGCAGGCAGGAGCTCCAGCCTCCCAGGTGCAGGACTCAGGCATCTCTGCACTCTGCACTCTGCACTCTTGGGGGCCCAGGAAGGGCCCTTTTCCCCCACAGGCTTGGGAGTGTCCACCCTCATGGCCTGGCCTCTCCCTACTCACAGAGCCTGCTGCAATCCTGGAGTAGGATTGGGGCCAAGCCTGGTCACTGTCACTGCCCAGCCAGGTGTGTGCACACTCAGGGCAGTGCTAACATACCAGCCCCCTGCCACCTTGGCCCCCTCTAGACTTTAGGCACTGACAAGCATAGAGGGGGAATCTGAGGGAGGGCTGAGGGCAGCTTGGCACTGGCCTGCAGGTGCCCCTTGGCATGAGTGGCCTGGGCATCATGGATGGTGGCAGGAGGCAGATAGGCTCCTGGGCAGAAACACGTGGGTCCCCAGTAAGGCCCCACCTTCAGGTTTGGGCTGCTAGTCTCAAGAAACCTGGGATGGGAACCAGAGTGGGAACTTGTGGTACTGTTTCCTGGCCTGTTTCTGGCGGCCCACGGACCAATCAGTGTGCACTTTCTCCCTTCTTAGGTCTATAAAAGCCTTGGGCTCAGCCAGAGCTAAACAGATGACAGGATAGCCACCTGCAGAGAGGAGCTACTCTCTCTGCTAAGAGCTGAACCCTCATTGGAATGACCAGATGCAGAGAGGAGCTACCCTCTCTGCTAGTAGCTGAACACTCATGGGACACCCTGGATCTGGAAAGGAGCTGCCCCTGCAGGTCTCGTCTGAGCTGTTCTATCACTCAATAAAGCTCCTCTTCGTCTTGCTCACCCTTCACATGTCTGCATAGCTCATTCGTCCTAGTTGCAGAACAATTACTCGGGACTCACTGAATGGTGAAGCTAAAAGAGCTGTAACACACATACAGGGCTGAAACATGTCCCTTGCTCGCCACATTGCAGGTGACAAGAAGGAGAGAAGAGCTGCGGTCCTTTGGGGTGCCCAGACCTAGGAGCTCCCTGAGCCAGGGCTGTGACTTCCTCTTTGGGGCCCTGCAGTTCCTGGTGTCTCCAGGCTTCTGGGTGCCACCTCATTCACTGGTGCCAGCTGGAGAATCTGCTTGCAGTGTGCCTGGTACAGCCACAGCCTCCCAGAAAGCTGGCACCCATGCGGGCACCTGGAGCTGCCTGCCCTGCAGCAGCAGCCGGCATATCTCACTGCACAGTGGCTGGACCCTAGGCTCACTGACACACCCCTGGCTGCTAAATGTTTAACTCACAGTCTCCCTTGGAGGCATGAGTTCCAGGCTGGTAGGGTGAGCTGAGCACAGCCTGCCAGGCTGAGTGGGCAGAACGAGCCCAGCAGGCCCAAACAAGAGTCAGGCAAAGGCACCATGGGACACAGAGGTTTTCAGCCAGGGAAATGACACCCAAAGATCCCATAACACTATCACCACAACTACCATCACTCACACCATGCATGCTGCTCAGAGACCCAAGAACTCACACATCCAAGGGATGCAAGGACTCACACACCCACTCATCCCCCCACTGCCACTACTGACAACCAAGAAAGCTGCCTAGAGGCCCAAGAAACTGCCCATCTAAACCACCTAACACCAGTGCCAACATATACCCCCCTGGGGCTCCAAATATAAAGACACTCAGACTGCTGTTGCCATCACTGAGGCATAAGAACTAGCCTAGGCATTCTATTCTCAGCAAAAGCTCACCATAGCCTCCACTAACAAGTGCAGCTAAAGCCACTGAGGAAATCACAGACATCACTGACACTGTTTACAGCCAAAGTAATCATACAGAGAGTATACTACTGTGTGCAACCAGAATCAAAGCAAAGCTCCCCTACACAACCAACATTTAAATACATCTACAGTAATCATACAGAGAGTATATTGTGTGCAACCAGAATCAAAGCAAAGCTCCCCTACACAACCAACATTTAAATACATCTAAAGAAAGACTTTGTAAAGTCTTTCTTTACAAAAACCAATTCACAAAATTAGAAGTGAGTGTTACAGCCGAGGTGCTAATATCAATGAAAGACACAAGAAACAGGAAAAAGCAAGGAAATGACACCTTCAAATGAACACAATAATTCTTCAACAACAGATTCCGACGAAGACAAAATTTATCAAATGCCTGAAAAATAATTCAAAGTAATAATATTAAAGAAGTGCAGTCAGATGCAAGAGAAAACAGGTAACAATACAAAAATATCCAAACAATTCAGGATATAAAAGAGAAAGATATCATAAAAAAGAACCAAACACAAATTCTGGAACTGAAGAATGTATTAAATAAAATACAAATTACAGTTGAAAGCTTCAATAATAGACTAGATAAAGCAGCAGAAAGTATTTCAGAACATGAAGACAGGTCTTTCAAAATAAAACATTCAGACAAAAAGACAAAAAAGAATAAAAAAATAAAGAAAGGCTACATGATTTATGGGACAGCACAAAGTGATCTAAAATTCAAATTTTAAATGTTCCAGAAGATGAAGATAAATTTTATGACATAAAAAAACTGATTTAACAAAATAATACCTGGAAGCTTCCTACGTCTAGCAAAGGATTTAGACATCCAGATAAAGGAAACTCAGAGATCCTTAAATATATAAAACTACAAAATATCTTCTCCCTTGTATATTATAGTCAAACTGTCAAAAGTTAAAGACAAAGAGGGAATTCTATAACAAAAGAAATGTGTCTAGTCACATGTAAGGGAACCTGCCAGACTAGCGGCAGACTTCTCAGCAGAAATCTTATAGGCCAGAAAAAAAATGGCATAATATATTCAAAGAGCTGAAAGGAAAAAAAAAAAATCAGGCAGCAATACTGTAACTCAACAGTGTCTTCCAGAAATGAAGGTGAAATAAAGACTTTCCAAGACAAGCAAAAACTGAGAGATTTCATCACCACTAAACCAGCCCTATAAGAAATGCTTTAGGGAGTGTTACACATGGAAGCAAAAGACAGTATCTACAGTCATAAAAGCACATGCAAATGCAAAACACACAAATGAGGAAGAGACAGGATTCAAATGTTATCACTATAGAAAGCCATCAAACCATAAAGATAAACAATAATAAAGAACAAAGACAATATAAAATGATCAGAAAGCAATAAACAAAATGGCAGGAGTAAGTCCTCACATATCAATAATAACTTTGAATGTAAATGGATTAAATATTCTACTTAAAAGACATAGACTGCTAGAATGGATGACAATATGACCCAAAAATATGTTGCCGACAAGAAAGTCACTTTACCTGTAAAGACGTATAGATTATACATAGAAGATGGAAAAAATATTCTATGCAAACGGAAGCCAATAGCAAGCAGAAGTAGCTATACTTACATTAGATAAAACAACCTTTAAGACAAAAACAGTAAAAAGAGATAAACAAGGTCATAACATAATGACAAAGGGAGCAATTCAACCAAAGGATATAACAGTTCTAATATAAATGCACTAATCACTGGAGCACCTAGATATATAAAGCAAATATTATAAATCTAAAGGGAGAAATAGACTTCAACATATAATATTTGGGGACTTCAATACAACCACTCAGCAACAGACAGATCATCTAGACAGAAAATCAACAAAGAAACATTGGATTTAAACTGCACTTTAGACCAAATGGCCCTAACAAACATTTATAGAGCAATTCATAAAAGAGCTGGAACATTATGATAGACCACATGTTAGGCCACAAAACATGTCTCAATAAATTTTTAAAAATTGAAATCAAATATCTCTTAGACCACAAAGGAATAAAACTAGAAATCAATAACAAGAGAAACTTTGAAAACTGTATAAATACATGAAAATTAAGCAACAAACTCCCAAACAACCACTGGGTTAATAAAAAAATTAAAAGGGAAATCAAATGATTTCTTGAAACAATATAAAGGAAAATATAATAAAACCTAAGAGATATAGCAAGAACAATGCTAAGAGAGAAGTTTATAACAACAAACGCCCACATCAAAAAAGTAGAAAGATGTCAAATAAACAACCTAAAGATGTACCTCAAGGAATTAAAAAAGTAAAGCAAACCAAACCTAAAATTATTAAAGAAATAATAAAGATCAGAGCAGAACTAAATTAAATAGAGACAAAAAATACAAAAGAGCAACAAAATGAAAAGTTGGTTTTTGAAAAGATAAACAAAATCAATAAACCACCCGCAAAATTAACCGAGTAAAGAAAGAGAAAACCCAAATAAAATTAGAAACAAAAAGGAGACATTACAATTCATATCACAGATACCAAAACACCAGAGACGTCTGTAAACAACTATACACTAACAAACTGGAAAACCTTGAAGAAATAGATAAATTTCTAAATACATACAACCTACCAAGGTTGAATAGAAAGAAACAGAAAATCGGAAAAACCAATAACAAGTAACAACATTGAATCGGTTTAAAAAAAAAAAAAAAAAGTCTTTCAAGCCCAGGACCTGACAGCTTCACTGCCAACTTCTACTGAAGTTATAAGAACGAGTACCAATGCTCCTCAAACTAGTCCAAATAATAGAAAAGGGGAGGCTACTTTGTAACTCATTCTGTGAAACCAGCATTAACCTACTACCAAAACCAGACAAGGACATGACTAAAAAAGAAAACTATATTCCAATAGACCCAATGACATAGATGTAAAAGCCCTTGACAAAATACCAGTAAACTGAATCCAGCAGTACATCAAAGACATAATACAACATGATTAAGTAGAATTTATCCCAGGAATATTTTGATAGCTCAACCAACATATGCAAATCAATAAACACCATGCAGCACATAACATAATAGAGGACAAAAACCGTCATCTTAATAGATGAAGAAAAAGCATCTGATAAAATTCAACATCCCTTCTTGATAAATACACTCAAGAAACAAGGAATAGAAGGAAGATGGTTTAGCATAATAAAGGCCATATAAGACAAACCAGCAGCTAACATCATACTGAATGGGAAAAAGCTAGAAGCCTTTCCTCTAAGAACTGGAACTAGACAAGGATGCCCATTTTCACTATTCCTAGTCAATAGAGTACTGGAAGTCTTAGCCAGAGTAATCCAGCAAGAGAAAGAAATAAAGAGCACCCAAATTAGAAAAGAAGAAATAAAATTGTCCCTCTTTGTGGATGACATAATCTTATAATCAGAAAAACCAAAAGACCTTAAAAAAATCTCTTAGATCTGATAAACAAGTCCAGTAAAGTTTCAGGATACAAAATCAACATACAAAAATCAGTAGCATTTCTATATACCAATAATGAACTAGCTGCAAAAGAAATTAACAAAGCAATCTCATTGACAATAGCTACCAAAAAATAAATACCTAGGAATAAATTTAACCCAAGATGTGAAAGACCTCTAAAAAACCTATAAAACGCTAATGAAAGAAACTGAAGAGACCATAAATAAATGGAAAGATATCCCATGCTCATAGATTGAGAGAATTAATATTGTTAAAATAACTATATAACTCAAATCAATCTATAGATTCAATGTAGTCTCTATCAAAATAGCAATCACATTTTTCACAGAAATAACAAAATCCTAAAATTTGTATGAAACCAAAAAAGAGCCTGAATAGCCAAAGCAATACTGAGACAAAAGAACAAAACTAGAGGCATCGTACTACCTGACTTTAAAATATATTAAAGGCTTTATTAACCAAAACAACATGGTATTGGTATACAAACAGACACATAGACAAACAGGACAGAGAACACAGAAATAAACCCCTGTATTGATAGCCAATTGATTTTCGACAAAGGTGCCAAGAACATACTTTAGGGAAAGACACTCTCTTCAATAAATTGTGCTGGGAAAACTGGATATCCATATGCAGAAGAATGAATCTAGGCCCCTACCTCACACCATATAGAAAATTAATTAAAAACTTAAATGTAATATCCAAAGCTACAAAACCATTAGAAGAAAATACATGGGAAACACTGCAGGACGTTGGTCTAGACAAACATTTTATGGCTAAGATCCAAAAAGCACAAGCAGCAGAAATACAGAATAAACAAATGGGACTTTATTAAATTAAACAACTTCTGCAACAGCAAAAGAAATAATCAACAAAGTGAAGAGACAACCTGCTGAATGGAGAAAATATGTGCCAAATATTCATTCAAAAAAGACTAATATTCAGAATATAAAAGAAATCAGACAAGTCAACAGCATAAAAACAATTCCATTAAAAATTGGACAAAGAATCTAAATAGACATTTCTCAAAAGAAGGAATACAAATGGACAACAGATATATGAATCAAATGTTCATCATCATTAATTATAAGGGAAATGCAAAAATCAAAACCACAGTGAGATATTATCTCATCCCAATTAGAACGGCTATTATCAAAAAGATCAAAAGTAACAGATGCTAGCAAAGATGTATTGGTATCAGAACTCTTATTCAGTGTTGGTGGAAATGTAAATTAGTACAGCCATTATGAATCACTGTAAGGAGATTTCTCAAAAAACTAAAAATAGAACCACCATACCATCCAGCAATTCCACTAGCAGGTATTTATCCAAAGGAAAGGAAATCAACATGTCAAAAGGATACATGCACTCTTATGTTTATTATAACACTATTCACAATAGCCAAAATATGGAATCGATCTAAGTGTCCATAAGTTGATGAATGGAGAAAGAAAATGTGGTTTCTTTACATAATAGAATATTACCTGACCATTAAAAAGCAAAATCATTGTTACATGGATATACTGCAAAAAAATATGTCATTTGCAGCAACATGGATGAAACTGAAAGTCATCATGTTAAGTGAAATAAGCCAGACACAGAAAGAGAAATATTGCATGTACTCATATGTTACAGCTAAAAAAAATGTTGATCTCATGGATATAGCGAGTAGAATGATAGTTACCAGATGCTGGGAAAGGTATGGGTTTTGGGGAATGGGATGGGGAATAAGAAAGGTTGGTGAAAATCCAAGAAAGTGAGAATAAGCCTGACATACATGCATAATCCTCAGAACAGAATAAAAACTGTCTGGAAAGGATAAGAGAAATGGCTCACTTTGTGTTATACACATATAGTTAGATAGAAGTAATAAGTTCTAATGTTTGATGGTAGAGTATGATTTCTAAGCAGGACCTTAGAAATCATACAGCTCTATCTCCTCTTTGTTCATAGGAAAACTGAGGATCTGACCTAAATACCCTGACTTGATCATTAAACACTCTATGCATGTAACAAAGTATCACATGTTCTCCATAAATATGTGCAAATACTATGTATCAAGAAAATTTTTCTTGCATATAAGAAATAGAAAAGAGACTAACAACAAATTATAATCATGCTAGAAAAAAAACAAATATTGCACTGGAAAAGACATTCCTCCCATATTCTAATCTCTATATCATTCTGGCTTCTCTCCGCTCTCCAAGGAAATTCATTTTAAAATTATTATTTTAAAAGTTCATTAAGTATATATGTACCTTTGCCTCCAAAACACAAACTATTTTCTCAGTCATACCAGAAAAAAAGCTCCTGAAGTTAGACAAAGCTGGACATGTCTGTTCGGGTAGTTGTTACTGAACTCAGATCCACGTTTCTTCTATGGAGACAACGCTACATCTTGAACATTCTTTCCTTTTCCTATTCTGTATTACACTAACACTGAATTTTAACTCATGCTAGAATTACACCTGACTTGCCCTTTTAATTGGTTTCATGCCATTATTATTTAGCGTATTTCCAATTTTAAATGTTTTAAAGTATAAAGTCCTGTACTTATTGCTGTAAATAGACTACCTGATAACTCCATCATTTCTATATTAAAAGAGATGATTTAGATTTACCCAATAGGAGGTAAAATTAAACGTCTTCATAACTTGAAATAAAAATATTATATATTGGGGTGGAGCCAAGATGGCCGAATAGGAACAGCTCCGGTCTCCAACTCCCAGCCCCAGCGACACAGAAGACGGATGATTTCTGCATTTCTGCTTGAGGTACCGGTTTCATTTCACTAGGGAGTGCCTAACAGTGGGTGCAGGACAGTCGGTGAAGCGCACTGTGCGCGAGCCGAAGCAGGGCGAGGCATTGCCTCACTCGGGAAGTGCAAGGGGTCAGGGAGTTCCCTTTCCTAGTCAAAGAAAGGGGAAACAGACGGCACCTGGAATATCGGGTCAGTCCCACCCCAATACTGCGCTTTTCCAACGGGCCTGGAAAACGGCACACTAGGAGATTGTGTCCCGCACCTGGCTCGGAGGGTCCTGTGCCCACGGAGTCTCGCTGATTGCTAGCACAGCAGTCTGAGATCAAGCTGCAAGGCGGCAGCGAGGCTGGGGGAGGGGCGCCCGCCATTGCCCAGGCTTGCTTAGGTAAACAAAGCAGCCAGGAAGCTC
>NW_026652276.1:89504505-89626544 GCF_009828535.3 Hylobates moloch
TATATAACTATAATACATAAATATAATTATATAACTATAATATATGAATATAATTATGTAAATATAATATATACATAACTTATATTTATATAAATATAATTATATAAACATAATATATAAATAAATTATATTTATATAAATATAAATGTCCCAATTTCAATAATGGACAGGGCATCCAAACAGAAAACTAATTATTGAATATTGAGCATAAACACTTTAGACCAAAGGGATTAACAGATATACACAGATCACTCTGTCCAACAGCAAATGAATGCACATTCTTCTCAAGTGCACAGGGAGCATTCTCCAGGATAGATCTTATGTTAGGCCACAAGCCAAGCCTTAACAAATTTAAGAAGATTTAAATTATATCAAGTACCTTCTTTTGGACAATAATGGTATGAAACTAGAAATTAATAATAAGTAAAACTTCAAAAAATTCACAAACACATGGAGATTTTAAAACATACTCCTGAACACCTATGTGTCAATGAAGAAATTAAAAGAGAAATTTAAAAATATCTTGAGACAAATGAAAATGAAAATATACCACAAGTTATGGGATGCAGCAAAATAAGTTCTAAGAGGAAAATTTACAGCAATAAATGCCTACATCAAAAGAGGAAAAAGTATCACAAATAAGCAACTTAATATTACACCTCAGGAAAATAGAAAAAGTATAAGCCCGATGATAGCAAAAAAAAAAAAAAAAGAAACAATAAAGATCAGAAAATAAATAAAATAGAGACTAGGAAAATAATATAAAAGATCAATGCAACTACATTATTTTGAAAAGATAAACAAAATTAATAAACCTTTAACTCGACTACAAAAAAATCAGCAATTAAAAAGGAGACATTACAACTGATACCACAGAAATACCTAAGATCATAAGAGACTGTTATGAGCAACTAGATGCCAAAATATTGGATAACCTAGAAGAAATGAATGAATTATTAGACACACGCAAACTACCAAGACTAAAATCTTGGTAGATTTTGAAGAAATCATGAAGACACAGAAAAGTTGAACCAACCAATTAAGAGTAAGGAGATTTCATCAGTAAGAAAAAGTCTTGCTCAAAGCAAAGCCCAGAACCTGATGGCTTCACTGCTGAATTCTCCCAAACATTTAAAGAACAATGCCAATACTTAACAAACTCTTCCAAAAAAATTAAAGAGAGAATTCTTCCTAAAACATTCTATAAAGCCAGCACTACTCTGATAATAGGGTGAAATAAGGACATCAGAATAAAACAAAACTGCAGGGCACTATCCTTGATGAACATATATGCAAATGTACTCAACAAAATACTAGCAAACTGATTTTATCAATACATTAAAGGATCATTCATCATTATCAAGTAGGATTTATTCATGTGATACAAGGATGATTCAATATTTGCAAATTAATAAATGGGACTCACTACATTAACAGAATAAAAAACAAAAACTATATGATCATCTCATTAGATGGAGAAAAATTATTAGACAAATTCAGAATTCTTTAATGACAAACACTTTCAACAAATTAGGTATAGAAGGAATGTACCTACACGCAATAAGGGCCATATATAATAAGTCCACAAATAACATCATAAATAACAGTGAAAAATTGAACCCTTTTCCCTAAGATCGAGAAAGACAAGGATGACCACTCTCAGCATTTCTATTCAGCATAGTATTAGAAGTTTTTGCCAAAGCAATTACACAATAGAAAGAAATAAAAGGCATCCAAATAAAAAAGGAAGAAATGAAATTGTTGCTGTTTGCTGATGACACAATCTTATATCTAGAAAACTCTAAAGAAGCCACCAAAAAAACTGTTAGAATAAATGAAACAGTAACCTTATGGGATATAAAATCAACACACAAAATTAGTAGTATTTCTATACACTAACAATAAAATTCTTGAAAAACAAATCAAGAGAACAGTCTCATTTACAATAACTATTAAAAACTTTCTGTGGAAGGAAGTGAAAGACTTGTATACTGAAAACTATAAAATGTTAATGAAAAAATTGAAGAAAATAAAGAAATGGCAAGATAACCCATGTTCATGGAATGGAAAAATTAATATTGTTAAAATATCCATACTAGGCATAGTGATCAACAAATTCAATGCAATTTCAATCAAAATTTCAATGTCATTTTTCATATAAATAGAAAAAATCCTAAAATTCATATGAAAGCACAAAAATCTTGAAAAACTAAGGCAATCATAAGCAAAAAGAAGAAAGCTGGAAGCATCACACTATTTGATTTCAAATTATATTATGAAGTAAAAGTAATTTAAATAGCATGGTACTGGAATAAAAATAGGCTCATTAACAAATGGAAAAGGATAGAGAGTGCAGAAATGAACCCACTCATCTCTGATCAATTGATTTTCAATAAAGGTGCCAAGAATTTTTAACAAATGTGCCTTTTATGTTGTGAAAAGGAGTCCCTTAAATAAATAGTGTTGAGTAAACAATATGGATTTACAAAAGACTGAAATTGGACCTTTATCTCACATCAAATACATAAATCAAGTCAATATGATGAAAGATTTAACCATAAGAACTGAAAGTTTGAAACTACTAGAAGAAAACATACGAGAAAAACTATGTGACATTGGTCTGGGCAATGATATTTTCGATTTGATCTCAAAAGCACAGGCAACAAAAGCAAAAACAGAAAAATGGGATTGCGGCTGGGTGCGGGTGCAGTGGCTGACGCCTGTAATCCCAGCACTTTGGGAGGCTGAGGTGCGTGGATCACCTGAGGTCAGGAGATCAAGACCAGCCTGGCCAACATGGTGAAACCCCGTCTCTACTAAAAAAAAATTACCAAAAAACTAGATGGGTGTGGTTGTGCACGCCTCTGGCCCCAGCTACTCGGGAGGCTGAGGCAGGAGAATTGCTTGAACCCAGGCAGCAGAGACTGTGGTGAGCCAAGATCACGCCACTGCACTCCAGCCTGTGCAACAGAGCAAGACTCCATCTCGAAAAAAAAAAAAGAAGAGAAAAATGGATTGCATCAAACTAAAAAGCTTCTGTACAAGAAATAAAACATCACAATGAAGAGATAACCCACAGATTAGGAGAAAATGTTTTCAAGCCATACATCTGATAAGGGGCTAATATCCACAATATATATTAGGAATTCAAACAACTTTATAGAAAGAAAACAATATAGGATTTTAGAATGGGCAATGGACCTGAATAGATAGTTCTCAAAGATAATTAAGAAATGGCCAATAGACACATGACAAAATATTCAACATCACTAATCATTAGGGAAATGCAAACTAAAACCACAATGAGATATCACCTCACACCTGGCAGAATAGCTATTTTCAAAAAAAAGATAAAACGTGTTGGCTAAGTTATGAAGAAAAGGGAACCATTGTACACTGTTGGTGAGACTGTAATTTAGTATAGCCATTATGAAAAAATGTAAGGAGGTTCCTCAAAAAACTAAAAACAACATTATCATATGATCCAGCTATTCCACTTCTGGCGACTTACCCAAAAGATTTGAAGTCAGTATGTCAAAGAGATATCTGTACTCCTCTATTTATTGCCAACACTATTCACAATAGCCAAGTTATGGAACCAAACAGAGTCCATCAACAGATGAGTGGATAAAGAAAATGTACATATTCCCAATTAAATACCATTCAGTCTTTAAAAAGAAGGAAACCTTGTCATTTGTGATAATATGGATGGAATTGGGAAACATCCTAAGTGAAATAAGTCAGTCACGGAAAGACAAATACTTTATGTTCTTACTTATATGAGGGTTCTAAAATAAACTCATAGAAGCAGAGAGTAGAATGGTGGTTACCAAAGCCTGGGGATATAATGGGGAATGGAGAGATGATGGTTAAAGGGTATAAAGCCTCAATTAGAGGAATAATGGGTTTCTTCCTTTGCTATAAATTACACAATGTAATCAATATAGTAAATAATAATGTAGTACACACTTTAAAATCACTGAGAGTGAATTTTAAATGTTCTCACCACAAAAAGATAAGTATTTGAAGTTATGGATATGTTAATTAGCTTGGTTAAATTATTCCACATTATATGCATAAATTATAACATCCCTTTGACATATACAATTATAATTTGTCAATTTACAATTAAAAATGAAAATTTTAAAATAGAAATAAAAGTGTGTATTTGCAAATAGCATACAGTTGGGTCTTTTAAAAAATATAATCTGATAATATTTCTCATTAACTAAGGTATTAATCCATCTACCTTTGGTGTAGTTTTTATGCAGTTACTTTTAACTGTATTATCCTATTTGTTTTTACTTATCCTAGCAATACATCATTCCTGTATATGCCCTTTTCTTCCTTCTGTGAGAATCAAGCATTGTTTTTCTATTTTATATCCTCTAATTAGATTTTTAGATATACATTTTAAAATTAATTTTAGTAGTTATTGTCAGAAGTACAATAGGCATATGGATCTATCCCAAGCAGGGCTACATTAATAATCTAACACTTCCTGCAAAATGCAAGACTACAATACCTTTTGTCTACTTCTTGCTCTTTTTGCTAGTAATGTCATGTATTTTACTCCTACATGTTTTGCATGTTACAAGGTAATTTTATTGTATTAATCAATGCTATTTGTACTTGCCTATATAATTGCTTTCCAAATGCTCCTTATTCCTTCTTGCACTCCTGTGCCTCAATCTGATAAAAACTGCTCTTCTGAGAAACTTCCTGTGCAATTCTTATAAATTCTTTCAACTTTTGTTGTCTAAAAAAATATTTCTTTTACCTTCATGCCTAAAGCATATTTTCATAGGTTATAGAAGTCTAGGCCAGTAGTTTTTTTTATCATTTAAAAAATATTATTTTATCATTTTCTGGCTTCCATAGTTACTGTTGAAAATTCAGCCTCATTCAGTCTTATTGTCTTAAAGGTAATGCATCTTTTTTTTTTTTTTTAAACTCAGGCAACTTTTACGAATTTTTTCTTGAATCTGCGGGTTGAGATCTTTTATCATTTTTTGGAACATTCTCAGCCATTTACCTTCAATCGTCATTTTTCTTTCTTCTCTCCTTTTAAGGATCTAAATAGATAATTAGAGAGAAATTAGATATATATTTTATATATTTATGATATTTCAATTAACTGTCTTTGAGTCCACTACTTTTTTGTGTCCAGTCTACTGGTAAGCCAATCCAATGCATTCTTAATTTCAGATTTTCTATTTCTCAATTCTAGAATGTACATTAACTATTTTTTCTACCTTTCTTTTTATTCTCTTTAACATTAATCATTATTACTTTATAGCACTTCTAGTAACTGTAACAGACGGATCACTGTGGATCTGCCTTTATTGTCTCTTTCAATCTCCCTTAAATTTTCATTGTGTGCTAGACAATGTGTATATAAGTACGTTGGAAACTTCACAGCATTTCCCCCCAGAGCAGGCTAAGGGTCTAATCACTATAATCCAGTAAACAATTTAGCTGTGTTGGGGCTGGGTAGCACTTTTAATTAGCCTCATTCCACCTTTTATTTATCTGTGCTCCTCAGGTATTACTCTCATGGGTTTCTGATTCAGAGTTCATCAGATCTATTTCCTCTTCCTTGAAATATTTCACAACATTCAGTTCTTCCTTTCAGATATATTGGCTTACTCTTTAGTTTTACACAAATCACTTGGGACACCAGCTGTGTGTTTGATTCACTCCCTCTCTCTCCCATAGGACATTCCTTCCTCAGATCCTGAAACTAGTGGAGATTTTACTCTTTGGTGTAGCCTCCTGTTAGTTATGACCCTACTGACTTCTACTCCCCTTCACCTATCACATGTTCAGTCTTTAGCTGGTCCTCAATCAACAAATGCTTACAGAGACAAAAAGTCGGTAATATACAGTTCACCTGGCAGGGCACTTTCCTCTCTGTAACTGGTTCCTCTAGTTCTCATTGCTCCTACAACTCTCCATTACATTTAAAAATGTGGATCTTATCATATTTTTTGAATTACTAGGTAGCATTGTTCTGCTACTACCTACTGTTTCTACCTGAAAGCAGAAGTATACAAACTACATTCTGATTTGAAACAACAATAACATTGCTTCGAGATGCTTCTCTTTTAGTAAAAAGCCAAAGATTTATTAAATTACTAGAAATCATTCTCTTGCATTAGATTGCATGAGAGAAGAACGAGGCTCAGCTTTCTATCTTCTTCTCCCACTCATCCATAGGCTCCCATCAATTAGTCTGTCCCTACTTAACATTAAGTTTGAATTTTGAAAAGAAATGAAAGTATAGATTGCATGTTTTAAGAATTTGCAAATTACACTCTTGTGTATGCGCCTTCCTGCCCGCATTCTGTCTCTCTCTTCCCATTCTGCGACATATAAACACACACATACATACAAACAGAAGTAGAATATTTGTTTTCATCTCCCCTACAAAGTTTAGGGACAGAAGATACAATGAAAGACCAAGAGTATAAATTTCTCTCTTGTTTCTGTCTACTCTATTTTAGTAAACGAATGGAGAGAAAAACCTCAGGATTAAGTGAACACATGGCTAAATTTAGGTCATCCTTCCTTCCCTAGACTCAATTTCAATTAAAAGTGAAAAGATCAGAAGGGGAATATTTTTATATAGTTGTTATGGTTCATTTTATGTGTCAACTATCAGGCCCAGTTGTTTGGTCAAACACCCAGAGTAATCAAACCTAATAATCCTAGATTTGGTAATCTCAGTACCAAATATTTTGGTACTGAGAGCAGGGTGCTTCTGTAACAAATACCTGAAAATGTGAAAGTGACTTTGGAATTGGATGATGGGTGAAGGCTGGAAGAATTTTAAGGTGCTTGGTAGAGAAAGCCTACATTGCCTTAAAGAGAGTGTTGGAAGAAACATAAATATTAAAGATGCTTCAGGTAAAGTCTCAAACAGAAATGAAAAACATGTTACTGGAGACTAGAGGAAATGTGATTCTTGATATTAAGTGGCAGAGAACCTGGCTGAATTATATTTTGTTGGGTAGAAAGTAGAACTTATGGTGATGAACCTGTATTCATTATTCAGCTGAAGAGATTTCTAAGCAAAGTGCTGAAGGTACATCCCTGTTTCTTCTTGTTACCAATAGTAAAATACAAGCGGAAAGGGACAAATTTAAGAAGAAATAGTTAAGCAAAAAGAATCCAAAACTTGTAGATTTGGAAAATTCTCAGCCTATCCACATTACAAAAAAAAAAAAAAAAAAAAAATAGAAAATGTGCTTTGGTGGTATCACCAATGTTATTGCTGGAAAACTGTTTGCTCAGGAGATTAGGCATGTGATTTGTGGATCCAATTAGTCATCTCAGCATAAACACTGCCATCTTGGACTGAAGGGCAAAGGCATGGGTCAAAAAGAAGGAATACTGTCAGACTTCTGGGATTCCTCAGGAAGAAAATAAACCAATCGAACTATTTGGATGCAAATATGTATTATATTTCAGAAAACGGGAAGAATGACCCCCCAGGGTGGATCAGAGGCCAGCAGGCTAATGCTGTCACCATGGACTCGGAGGGCACAGGCCCAGGGCATAGCACGCTCACCTCCTGGATTTCAGAGGCCATAGGCAGTGCTGTCACCTGGGGTCAAGACAGGTGGAGCCACCACCAGGTCAGAGCATCAAGCCTGTGGGGATATTTCTCAAGCCTAACATATAATAAAATTTGCCCTGCTAAGTTTTAAACTTGCTTGAGACCCATGACCCTTTTTTCTTTCAATTTCTCTATTTTGAAATGGGAATGTCTACTCTATGCTGGTCCCACTATCGTATTTTAGAAACATAGGACTTTCTTCATGTGTTTTCTGGCTGCATAAATGTCTTCTTTTGAGAAGTGTCTGTTCATGTCCTTTGCCCACTTTTTGATGGGGTTGTTTGTTTTTTTCTTGTAAATTTGTTTGAGTTCATTGTAGATTCTGGATATTAGCCCTTTGTCAGATGAGTAGGTTGCAAAAATTTTCTCCCATTCTGCAGGTTGCCTGTTCACTCTGATGGTAGTTTCTTTTGCTGTGCAGAAGCTCTTTAGTTTAATGAGATCCCATTTGTCAATTTTGGCTTTTGTTGCCATTGCTTTTGGTGTTTTAGACATGAAGTCCTTGCCCACGCCTATGGCCTGAATGTTGTGGGGTGGGGGGTGGGGGGGGCGGAGACAGCATTAGGAGATATACCTAATGCTAAATGACGAGCTAATGGGTGCAGGAAATCAACATGGCACATGGATACATATGTAACAAACCTGCACATTGTGCACATGTACCCTAAAACCTAAAGTATAATAAAAAAAAAAAAAAAAAAAAGAAACATAGGACTTGTCTGGTTTCACAATTTCAATGATGAAAAAAAGATTTTCCTCAGGATAAATAATACTGTGTCTCACCCATAATTGATTTGAATGATTTAGATAATAAGATTTGAGACTTTGATTTGATAGTGTTTAGATGAGATTTGGAACTTAAAAATTGATGCTGGAATGATGAAGACTTTTAGCAATGTTGGGATGGGGTGAATGTATTAATATTTTGCACATGGGAAAGACATACATTTGGGGAGTTGAACTGTTTTGTGTTGAATCATCTGTTTCCCAGTAAGAGGTATACCCTAGTACCTCAGAATGTAACCTTATTTGGAAATTTGGTTAAATGTGGTCTTTAACTTTAAAGTTAAAATAAGACAGATACACACAGAGGAAAGACAATGTGAAGACAGCCATATAATGACAGAGGCAGAGATTAGATTGATGCAGCTGCAAGCCAAGGAATGATACCTCATCTTAAAACTACGTCCCCCTCCCAGACCCTGAATGAATCCTAACTCGATTTTGGTAGACCCAGACAAATAGTTTGATATCACGTCACTCTCACCCATAGGCTCAACCAGGACAGAGCATCCCAGGGGTGACCATTCCTCTGATCTCTGCCTCACAACTCACCTCAGGATAACCAGTCTTCTGCCCAAGCTAAAGCACCCAACACACCCCCATCTGTAAGTATACACTTCTACTCTGCTTTTCCAAAGAGAAAAGTACAGTCATATGGTTTATGTCTAAGTAGTCTATTTAGCCCAATTTCTTTTTGGAATGATATAGATAGATATAGATATAGATATAGATATAGATATAGATATAGATATAGATATATAGATATAGATATACATTACAAGATATATACATATATCTTGTAATGTTCACAGTATGCCTAGTATACAAGTTACTAGTATACAAGTTATTATTCTCATTCCCTGGAGGAGCTATCCGAAGCACATGAAGCTTAAATAATCTGCCTTAGACATTCAGTTAGTAAACAGTGGAGCCAAAATTAAAACCAAGGACTGCCTGCAAAAGTGTCAAAGTACAAAGAAAATGAATAATGTTTGTTTTACATCATCTCTTAGGGATGTTCAGTCTTTTTCAATTTTTCAGATTACCTTACCCTCTCTTTCATCTTACCAAGGTTTATCTGAACCTGTAAGGTCATTTACTAGATCCTTTGTTGGCATGGGAAGAAAAAGTCTCTTATTTGTACCATATGCTTTTGTGCCACTCGTCTAGCCCTTAATGAAAAATATTTCTTTGTTTGTCCAGGTACTAGTGACCCTGCTGGCTGTCAACTGGCTAAGGATGGCAGGGCATTGCTGGTACCTGCCCAAGAGCCGTAGTTCATGACCTGTTCTCCTCCACCTTGGTCAGGGCCTAGTGGTATTGTCTACCGGCATGGACCCACCTCAGCTCTCAGTGGTGCTTTAAATCCCCTTAGGGTTGGTAGTGAATCCCAAGTAGTCTGTCCAAAAGTCCTTTAATACAGAGTCACTTCATCCCTGCAATCACTATATTTTCTGGCAAGCTCCCCACCCTAACTCCCAGCTAACATTCTATCTCTCTACTTCAAGAGAAGCCTGGGATTTGGAATTTCTATCTCCACTATATGAAAAATGAAGGTGCCTTAAAGGAGCTACACCGAGGCTCCCTCTATGCATGCACCATCCCTCTAACACTAATACAGTCTCCCACAGGTAGGTATAGGATTCTTTACAATAAAATACTAGGCTAGAATATCAAATATAAATTGGTACAAGAGATGTGCTGCTTTATATTCCCATCCATATGTCTTTGTCTCTCCTCTAGGACTTCAGTCAATCTGAAGTAGTTCACTTCTCATCTCTGCCTCTTTCTTCCCAAATGTCCTGCACTAGAATGGTATGCTCCCCACTCCTTTCAACATGAACCCCATCATGTTATAACCTTCTTCTACCTGTGCAAATGATTACCATGTCTCCTCCTATTAATGATGGAAGGGCTATCTTTTCTGTGTTATGGAAGAAACTAATCTAGATGGTCAGTCCTGGCTTTTAATGTTAACAGACAATTATCATCTGAAATAGTTTCAGCTATAATTAACAGAAAATAACAATTCAATTTGGCTTAAATAGTACATAAACAGCATTATCTGATACAATTATTCCCAAGACAGGGCCATTTTAGGTTTTTATATTTAGTGCTCAACTGTGTCATAAAACGGTTTTCTTACTTCTTTCTGCCTTGCCATCCTTAGCCAGGTGACAGCCACATGACAGCTGCCACCATTCTAGGTGACACAGACAGATACAATAATATCTAGCAACAGAAGATAACAGCTTTTTCCTCTTCAGGTTTGGGAAGGATTGTTGGTAAACTTCTCTAATGAAGTATAATATATTTCATTAGAAATTCACCAACATATAAGAGTTACTGTTGTCCCACATTCTTGTCAACACTTGTATCGTCACTTTTTTTTTAGCCATTCTAGTGAGTACCTTGATATTGGTGGAGTTGTTTTTGCATTTCTAAATAATAATTATTTAATGTTAATTAGTTTAATATAGTGCTTCCTCTGTAATCATTTTATATGTCACGTGCTTTTTAAAACTAATGCTCTCTATCTAATGATGTAACCATTTACTCAATTCATGCACTCAATTAGTTGCCAAAACAATATTCCAGTAACTTTTTATAGCCAGGAAAGCCTTGATCAGAAGCATTTACAGCATCTCACTTCTCAGATGTGCATCACGTGCCTATACATAAACTGGTTTTCAGCAAAGGCAAGGAGACCACCATGATTGGCTTAGACCATTCATGATTCAGCCCCAGGCTGATACAGGAGTATATCTCCCTTAAGGTGCACTACCAGTGGGGTAACCAAATTGAATCAGAGTTTTGTTAGAAAAAAGAAGGAAAAGTTACTGTTATTGAGTAGACAAACAAAAGCGTACACTAAAAATGCTGATGGAATTTTTAAAAATAATTTCATCTCTTGATAAAGTCTAGTATTCATAATTATTTTATCTATTCAGAACCTTACTTTGTTAATCAAAAGCTAAATAACTGCTATATTAGACAAATGGATGAATCAGACTAACTAGTCAGAAAATCACATACATGGAGATGCAGATGAGAAATGTATTTCAAAAGCAACTTCCTCACTGACTTAAAATCAGTCTGTCACCAAAACATAATGGGCTATAGTCTGAATTTCAAATAAGGTAACATTTGTTAGATAATGTTAACTTCGTTTGTTTCAGTTGGCTAATGACCAGCATGTATTTGAAAGTCAGAAAGCCTGTGTTTAGCCATATAATGCATCATTTGGCTACTAGCAGTGATATTTGGCTTGCAATGAGACACTGTTTTTTCTTCTGTGTGACACTTCGGTGCTTAGCCAGCTGCTTAAGTTAATTATAAATTTTGCTATCTATTGTCAGAAATCACCTGTTCCATACTTTGGCTATAACACATGTTTACATATCCATATACACATTTCTTCTTATAATTACTTTAGGTTCAAAGAAAGATAAAATCCCTCAAGTCAGAGGTTGAATCTTCCTCATTTCCCTAATAAACGAAATCGCTTAAATCTTAACAAGATGTGGTTTTCTTTGGACAAAATTTGTTATTAAAAAAACCAATTAGCTTAAAAGAATCTTTCTCTATTATTGTGTCAACCAAATAAACATATTCATGTGTAGAAAAATATGAGATGAAAATATTTAAGGTACATATTAGGTTTATTTTGTTACCTCTATTTTTTGCTAAAAAGATTCTAATTTGACCTCGCTATGATCATATAGTCTACAAAAACATATTCTTAAGATTTAAGACTTTAACCGTAATTTTCCTTAAATCTTCAAAGTAAATTTAATGGGATTTTATAAAATAGATAATAGTTGTAATTACTCATACTTACGAATTAAATTGGCTTTACTTAAACATGAAGATTAGTTGGTTTTAAACAAACATATTCCCAAGCTTAATTTTGGATAAGAGCAGTTACATAAATTCTTTTCTAGGTACAAAAAAGTAAAACTACACATGCTAATGAGGTCAAGGACCAGCCCCTCCCAAATTTTCATTTCCACACATGTCAGCAAACAGCTGGAAGCTAACAATAGTAGGGGTTGTGCTTTTGACCCCTTTAAATATAAAATGGCTCTGCTTTGAAAAGACAAAGAAAATAATGCATTGCAGGTTTCAACTCTATGTGTCTGTCTCAGCCTCACCCAAGCTGCCAGGAATAGTGTCTTCCTCTTGGGAGTTCAGCCATTGCCAAGCTCTTACCAGGGACAGTCAGGCTGGTGGTTCCTTCTGAGTTTCTCAGTGTTTGTGGTTTTCAGTGGTCAGTGAGCTACAGCTTTCCTAATCTACCCCCATCAGACATGCAGTACCCCCAGGCCTAATTCAGCTTAGCCTTCTACCCTGGACACCTGTGGTCCTATCTAACTCCTAATTCCTGAAGAAACTTTGTCTTCAGGAATGAGTCATGCTTCCAGATTCTTCATCTTATTTCAGTCAAGCCTCAGTCCTTATACTCTAGTTACCAAACATCAACAAGAATCATGGCCATCCTAAAGCCTCCCTTAGCCCAAATCCTGTCCACCTGAATAAAAAAACCTCTGAAACTTTCGTCTCACTTACAGACATCCTGATTTTGACACTCTACCAGTCTTCCTCAGCCTCCATCAATTAATTACCAATTCTGTCCCATTCTCAGGTCAATCTTTTTGCCCTAGAAGGAAGTTTTATTATGCTATTGACCTAGGCAGGGCTGCCAGTGACAAATAGGTATGGTGCATATCAGAACCTTTGTGTTTAGTTGATAGCTGCCTGATTCCTTTCCTGATACAAAGGAAGCAAGTAACTGCATCTGAAGCAAAAATATTTTTTTCTCCTTTATCGGCATAACTAGTTTTTTTTTTTTTTAAACTATAGTTCCAACTTTGTTGCTAGAAAGAAAACAGCTGGTAGGAGGAGTGTAACAAGAAAAGAGGCTTAAAGAAAGCTGTGATTTCTACAGTTATTCTAATAAATGTGTGAAATAGCCAATCTGGAAGCACAGGAAAAAACCAACTGCAAGTATATGAATTGACATTTGGGCATATGAGATCTCCTCTTCAATAATATGGTAAGAAGTTTGTCTGTTGTAAAGCACTTGTGGCAATTAATAAGAGTATGTTAGGTTTATTAAGCAGGCACTTTACATGTACTAGTTAATTCTTTAAAAATCATAGGAGATAGGTATATTTTATAGATGAAGAAACTGAATCACAGAGTTGAAGATATTTATCCAAGGGCATACACCCAATTAAATGGTAGAGTAAACAACAGTATTATTAACATATGTGTACTTGAAGTTTGCTGAGAGATCTTAAATGTTCTCACCACACACACCCCTCCACACATGATAACTATGTGGGTAGATGTGTTAATTAGCTTGATAGTGGCAATAATTTCATAATGTATATATATATCAAATTATAATTTTGTGTACCACAAATATATAACTTTTTTGTCAATTATGACTCAATAAATCTAGAGGGAAAATAAAATAAAAAATATAAAAACAAATGAAACAGTAAGAATTCCAACCCAGGTCTGTTGATTCAGGTGACGGTAAGTCAATACTAGTCAAAGTTAAGCATTGTATAGAAAATTATCCTATTTCACATTAAAATATTTTCAAAGGAATTTAGAAATAGTCTCCATTCTATATTCTGACAAGAATGCAAATTCTGAAAATGTCCTGTCCTTCATTAAATGATCAATTAAGGTAGCATTTGAGGGAAACATATCATCTTGCCTTCCTCTACTATCCTTCAATATTTAAGTACCATCAGCGGTGCTCATTGGATCTCCAGTGAGAGAAATGCTAGGAACCTAAAAATCCCTCCGTCTTTTACTAGCTACTTAACATGGCTAAATCTTGAGGAGTCATAGCATGGTGGACATTTTGAGAGAAGAAACCCTGTTTATACCAGTTAGGACTTGGTTTCTCACCCTGAGAACTTAGCTGTACCACTTACGGTCTTAGGAATCCTTTCTCCCAACAAGAAGCAGACAAAATAGCCTCTTTGGTCCTTTCCTGGACCCCATCCTAACCTTGCTCTTTGAAATCTTTCTTCTAAAAAAGTAAGGAAGAGGATGCAAAAATTAGCCCATAGAAGCAGCCTTTTTCTAAGGCTTGAGTAGTGCACTTCACCTTTCCTTCCCCTTGCTCTGTAACCTAATCTCAAGAAGGTTGTTCAGATAAGAGTCCCAAGAACATTCAACTCCAGACTATCCGATTGCACCAGATTATTTCTGGAAGACACAGAAGAATGATTGTGAAGCAGTCACCAAAGGAAGATAATACAATGAGGGAAGCCATCTAAAGGAGCCTGCCACAAAATTTTAAAAACTCTACATGGCAACTTGACCCAGTTGTGTCATTGACAGAATTATTTCTTCTCAGGAGGAAAGACTAGTTTATGCTGTAGTAACCTAAAATCTCAATGGCTTACAAAAGGGAAAGTTTACTTTTGGTTGCTACTACATGTTCAACACAAATCAGACACAATCTGGTGAAGAGGGGGAAAGAAAAATATGCCTAACCTCAAACTGGCTCTCAAAGTTTCTGCCTCTGTCCAGATTCAATGGGCCAAAGAAAATCAGATGGTCACTCCCAAGTTTAAAAGGCAAAAATGTATAACCCTTCTGTTGGGATGGATACCACATATTATGTGATGCCAATGGAAATATCATCTGCTCCAAGAGAAGGACAGTGACTATTATGAACAAAAATACAACATGCCACGGGTTGTGTTTTTTGTCTAATGGTTTATTTGTGGTGTACCACCAATTTAGCAGCTTAAAACAACACACATTTATTCTCTCATAGTTTCTTTGGGTCAGGAGCCTAGGCACAGTTTATCTGGGTTCTCTGCTTCAGAGTCTCACAAGGCTGCAATCAAGGTGTCAGTCAGAGCTGTGATACTGAGCCTGGGGTTTCTATCCAAACTCTCATGGTTGTTGGTAGAATTCAGTTCCTTGCAGCTATAGGACTAAGGCCCTCATCTTCTGCAGGTCACCTTCAGTGCTTTGCCATATGGGCCTCCCCACTGTAGTGTGGTGGGTCACCCACCAGGTTACACAAGGTTGTATGTCCGCTGCCTGAACCCTGTGCCAAGGCCACAATGCCCAGCCCAAGAGCAGGTGTCCTTGAGAACTCAAACATCCCAGAGAGTATTTGAGAACCTACCAAGGAAAACAGTCCCATCACACACACACACACACACACACACACAGTTGGAAAAGAGCCAAAAAATTAGCTTAAAAGCAGCTTAAGAATGGGAAGCAGCATGGATCTCTAAAGTTGTCTTGCTGCCATCCAGGAGTGCCTCACATGTAAGTCCTAATAAACTCATCTACTTGCCAATCTGGATTTGTCTGAGACTTTATTTGGTCTCTCAGCTCCCTCCTAGTTCGGGAGGAAAGTTTTTTAATACAATTCCTGGTTTTTCTCATTATACCCATACAGGCAGCCCACAATATGGCAGCTTGCTTCTTCAAAACCAGGAAAGTAGTCCGTTCAATACTGCCAGGAAGACAGAGCCTTCTATAACATAACTTAATCATGGGGGTGGCATCCCATCATCTTTGCTCTATTGTATTGATTAGAAGCAAGTCAACAATTTCACCCACAGTTAGGGGAGGTATTGTACAAATGTATGAACACCAGGAGACACAGATCTCAAAAGCCACATTAAAATCTGTCTGCCACAGGTGGTGGGGTAGGAAATGAGTGGGGAATCTTTGGGAATCTTTGGGCTTCCCCTAGAGATTAGAGTATACCACTCATGTAAATTCCAAAAACATGGCCAAGAATATTCCAGTTATTACCAGAAACATGATATTATAGCTTCCTATGTAGGTAAAATTAATCTATTTAGACATTAAGATCATGGCACTAGTTTTATTTTAATCCCATTATATTTCCCCTGCCCTGAGGCTGCTATTCCTCACTAAGAAAACCATTTTAAAAGTACTGGTCATGATAATAATGAAAACCATCTTTGCTTCTTTATTTTTATCTTGGTTTTTAGCAGGATTTTAAAAATATGTGCTGATCCTAAATTTATTCACATCCTAAGGCCTATTTTATCTGCTGCTTGTAAACTATCAGCATTTCCACATTAGTCACAGACGATGTGTGTCACCAGCATAGCTAATAAATACAACCTATGCAAAGCAGCTTCTACCAAAATAAGAGAGAATACCAGGCTCCTGGTTTCCACAATTAGTGTATATTATGTGTTTATAAGCCAAGCAGCTCAAAAAGGCATTGCCAGAGAATATACTGAATGAAAATGTTTGCTTACTAAAAAGATATTTCTAAATGTTAATTATGACCAATTTGCTTTTTCATAAGACTAAAATAATGCTGCAAAAGATTTTCAAATACAAGTTGACAAAAATAAATCTGGCTGTTTGTAGCAGTTTATGGTATAAGAATTATGAGGAATGTTTTAATTTAAGGAGTAAAGGAGTAAAATCCATTTCAAAGGGAAATGCAAACATTTTACAGAGCATAGACTGTGTGGTATCACAATACTAATCAAGTGCCTGTCAGATGGGATGTATAATGTTTCTCTCCCACTATAACAATAAAAGTACCCTTATCTTCCACCACAGTTTTATAATGAAATAATACTGTGTTTATACGCAGCTGCTAAATGTCATTGGCAACACCAATGACAATATGACCTCAAAGACTGTATATTGTTCTTGTCCTCAAAGGTGCCAGAAGGCAACATAATAATCCAGATGAAACCTAAGAAAAGGAATTACAAAAGGCTTATATGCAGGTCAGGAGATATTCAAACTGACTTATAACTAAAGATATGCCAACTCAAACAGTGGGATATACCTTTTATCCAATATAGTGTCACAGATCAAAAGTTTAGAAAGTGCTGTATTGGCCATGGTATGGAGAAATGCATACTTTCAAATTATGATAATGAGAGTAGAAATTGGGGCAGTCTCCTTGGCAGGCAACCTGGTAATATCCATCAAAAAATTAAAATACAGGAAAGGGGAGTTGGTGCATAATGAATATAAAGTTCTATTATGCAAGATAAAGAGGCTCTATAGATCTGCTATACATCATAGTGCCTATAGTTAATAACATGCTACTGTACACTTTAAAATATGTTAAGAGGAGATCTCATGTTAAGTATTCTTGCCACACACATACACACAAAACACACACACAAAAAAAAACACAAGAAAATTTTTGGAGACGGAAACAAAAACTAAAATATGTTTAGTATCTTGATTGTGATGACGGGGTCACAGGTGTATGCATATATCCAAATACATCAAAATATATACATTAAACATGAAAATTTTTCATATATCAATTATACCTCAGTAAAACAAAAATTCAAACACATGTAAACACAGACTTAGCAGTTTTGCCAAGATGTATACTCAACCATAAGCATAAAGACATTTTCTCAAGGAACCTCCCAAAAAAACATATAGTAAAAATAAAATGAAAAAGCAAAACACAGATGTGTGTACATGAGATGTTCTCACTTGTTTAAAAAATTGAATATATATGTTTATGTATACATTTTTTTTTCTAGAAGAATAAACAAGACCCTATTGGTAGTGGTTATCTCTGGAAAAGGGAGATGGACTATGGAGTAGAAATGTATTTTACTTTTTATTTTCCAGCCTCCAGTACTATTAGAAATTTTTACCATTCCAATTTTTCAATAAAAAGTAATAAAATAAATAAGAAATAAAACTGACTTATCTGGATGAATCAGATACAGTGAAAGTCATATTCTAATTAAAATTATGGAATTATATTTTGGCTTCTCAGCCTGACCATATTTTTTTTTTTTTTTTTTGAGACGGAGTCTGGCTCTGTCACCCAGGCTGGAGTGCAGTGGCACAATCTCGGCTCACTGCAAGCTCCGCCTCCCGGGTTCACGCCATTCTCCTGCCTCAGCCACCCGAGTAGCTGGGACTACAGGCACCCGCCACCGCGCCCGGCTAACTTTTGTATTTTTAGAAGAGACGGGGTTTCACCGTGTTAGCCAGGATGGTCTCGATCTCCTGACCTCGTCATCAGCCCGCCTCGGCCTCCCAAAGTGCTGGGATTACAGGCTTGAGCCACCGTGCCCGGCCAGACTGACCACATTTTAATTGTCCTTAAGAGGCAAAGTGAATGATAGGACAGTTCCCACTCAGAATGCTAATTTGTTTCTTCTGGCTTTTTAAGGGTATCTATGCTTTGGAGACTTATTCCAGGTTATTGTGACCTCAAGGAAATCAGCTTGTTAATCTCAGGGTCATTTGAAGGTGAAAGGGTTGAGGTTGTGAGGGTTGAGAGCTTAGTTGGGACCCCAGGCCTAGATTTACCAGTGCAGATATTAAAAAGCCATTTGTTGAGGAAGAAGTCAAGAAGCCTCTCAAAATATGATTAGACAAATTGCTTTTGGAAAGTTTCTTTATGCCCAAAGTATAACGCAGTCCTGAAACTGGATTCCCAAGGTTTAAAGACCAAGACCAAGAATGGGCCAAAAAAAAAAAAAAAACAACCCTGAATTCTCATACCCACCTCAGTTTGGGCTCCTCACTTACTCTTAAATCAGACCCAGACTACCCCCTGGTGGTTGCCTAGAAGAGACATTCCTTTCTGTCTCACCGTGCACTTGGATTCAAACAAGTGGGACCTTATTTTATTATGAAGACAAACTTCCCAGAAATCGGCCAGGCGCGGTGGCTCACGCCTGTAATCCCAGCACTTTGGGAGGCCGAGGCGGGCGGATCACGAGGTCAGGAGATCGAGACCATCCTGGCTAACACAGTGAAACCCCGTCTCTACTAAAAATACAAAAAATTAGCCGGGCGAGGTGGCAGGCGCCTGTAGTCCCAGCTACTCGGGAGGCTGAGGCAGAATGGCGTGAACCCCGGGGGGCCGGAGCCTGCAGTGAGCCGAGATCGCGCCATTGCACTCCAGCCTGGGCAACAGCGAGACTCTGTCTCAAAAAAAAAAAAAAAACAGCGAGACTCTGTCTCAAAAAAAAAAAAAAAAAAAAACTTCCCAGAAATGGAAAATATAATCCAATTTGCTATCAGGCCATGAAAAAATATCTAGCATGGCAGTATGAGTGGAGGCTGAAATGGAGAAGAGAATGATTGGTAAGACATTTTATGTTTTAGATTAAATGTTTTTCAATGTTTCTCTGCTTTGCAAATGCCTTTTCTTCTGGCCTCACTGTCCTTTCAAAGGCCACAACTTTCAATGGACTGAGTGCAATAGGCCCCAGCCTCTCTCAGCTGTAGCTGATTCATTGGCTCTAATTTGTGTTTCTGTGGGTTGATGTCACCTCAGCATACTTTAAGTCACTAAAGACACATGACATTACCTCATTTTCTGAATTACCTAACATCCCTAGGTAGAACTTGAATCTCATGGTCAGAACTGATCAACTTATATTCATCTCACTACATTTGACATTTTCTGAATTTAGTGTGAGTATAAGCTATGGCGTCTGAACATTGCTCCTGAAACAATGTCATCATCATATAAATACAAAAACATCTATGGGTATCTAGGTAGCATATGTTACTAGAAAAATGAAGAGCTGCTGATTCTTCCAAGTGTTCAGCTATTTTCTCTGTTTCATTTAGTTGTAGTGGAAGTGTGACTCTTCCTGGGGGGGCGCTGACTTCTTGAAATTGCCTTTCCTTATCTGAGGCTGGGATTCAAAATGTTTTTCCAATCATCAAAAGCCCTACAGAGTTTTGTGGAGGAGAAAAAGGGGTGTCCCACATTTTCATGGTTTGAATAGGATCCTTAGAACTCTCCCTTTATGCTGGTGCTTCCTGTTCCTCATTTTAAAAGCAAAGGATTAAAATGTCGTTATGATTTTTTAAAATAAAAGACCAAAAGGTAACATTCCAAAAAATGGATGAAAAATGTGAAAACTGCTAAAATTAAAACTACATATGGTCAAACAAGTAAAAAATAACCCCAGACCAAGAAATGGCTCTTTGAACATATTCAAATGGCTAAAAAGTGACTGATACCTGTCAGCATTGTAGATGTAGAATACCTCAATTGACAGAAGCTGGAGTCTCTCTGGCAGCTCCTGAGTTAGGAAATTCTCCAGTCATCCTCCTTATCTCATGTCAAAGATTCATGCCTACAGCCAGTGGGGTGCATTCGTGCCTTCAGATAGCAAAAACCAACTACAAACCACTCATCAATTGCCAACAATCAATCTTAGCATTTGTCTAACCAATCAGCAACTTTGTGGAGACCATGAACCCTTCTCTTTCTGCCTTCCCGTCATTCTTTCCATATGCTTAGATAATCAAGTATCATAAACTGACCCTTGTTAGGTGTTGAAACAAGTGCAAAAGATTGATGGTTGCCAAGTAACAGAGGCATTATACATGGCAAGGCAAAAGTGGAAACTGACAGGTCTTATTATGGCCTACAAGACTCTACAAAACCTACAAAAATGAAGGAAGGAGGTTAGTCCTTCTCTAACCTCCTTCCTTCATTTCTCCCCTCTTGCTCTGTTCCAGCCACAGTCACTTTCTTCATGATTTTCTCTCACACCAGACACATTCCTGCCTCAGGCATCTTCATCTGTTTTTTTCTGCTTGGAATACTCTTTCTAGATATCTTCCTGACACACTCTCTCTTAAGTCTGGCTGAACTCTTACCTTAATGTCACCATCCCATTTAAGATTTCTTCTCCCTCATCCCTCCTGATCCCCTTACTTTGATCTATGTTTTACACATTTTAAATATTATAAAATTTAACTTTTATGTTTATGTATTTCTCCCTATCCCAAACCACACACAATACAAAATCATATCCACAAAGGCAGGTGTTTTTGTCTGTTTCTTTCGCTGCTGTATCCTTGGTGTCTAGAAGAGTATCTGACACGTGGTTAGTACTCGATAAAGCCAATGTTGTTAAGTGAATAAGGAATGAAGACATTGACACTGTAAGACAAATCAGTTCTTTCATGTGCAACATAAGGATAAGCCCAGGTCAAGGAGGCACAGCCTTTGGTCCAGAGCTATCAAGCAGTTCATAAGGGGTGTATTGCATAGCAGAAGTGAACCAGGTCAAAGAGTTAATGTAGCAGAACTTGCTAAGTCTTTAACAGTAATTGTTGGAATAAGTCTAGAACAGTGTGGTTTAAATGGCTGCTTGAAAGATTTTACTGCCTTTTAATCTAGTGCATCTTGAATCCACCTGCTAGCCTAGCCAACCCTGCCTTGCACAGACATCGTCACTGGCTTAAAGAGCCTGCAGTCATTCTCAGACAATAATCTCTCATTTTCCATTTCTCCTTAAAGTGATGCTTTCTCAGAAAGGATGGAAGACCCTGGAGGTGAATCTAAATAACCCAATAACTTGAAATTTGGCTCCTATCATTCTCATCAGAACTATGAGTTTCCAAGGATACCACTATGATATTAGCAAGGGGATCTATATCACTTATAATCAATTGATTGAGTGGGGAGAGATTCTGAACCACTTTCTTCTAACCTCTCTGAATTATCCCATGACTTATCTGGATGTCTACCTTTGAAATGGCTGCTTTCCCACTATGTACACATGCTTCTCTCTTTTATTTGCTCATGAGTTACAGAGTACACTTGTGTAGTCATCTTTTTCTCGACATCACTGATAAGTTCATGACCTACATTCAATTAACAGTCAAAAAGAAAGTTGCATGAATGCTAAATCTTCTTGGCAACTGATCACAAATAGATATCCAGTACAAAAAGATGCAAAGCAGAAGGGAAAAAAATAATGTTTATTGAGCAAATACAGCTTGTCACACTCTTTACAGATATTACCCTATTTCAACATTACAAGGAATTTTCACACGAAATAGAGTATGCCTTTCCCCATCAACTGAATAATAAGCTCCTGGAATATGTGGCCCTGCTGATCTTGTTCATCACTGTATCCTTACATCCAACAAGATGCATGGCCCATCGGAGGCACTCAATAAATAGTTTTGAATAAATTATTAAATATAGTCATTGCAGTTCCTCTTATCTGTAAATCTGGCCCAAATCCCAATTCTATATCCAGCCTCATCAGCTGTATTTTACTCACAAAACTGAGCCTCACAAGATGGTTGGAACATTCTTTCTACATCCCAAGATTGCTTCCTTTTTTTCCCAACTGTTACTTTATTACAATATGGTGGAGTTCATTACAAATTTAAACTATAGCTTGATAATCTTTAACCAGACAGTTTTAATAAAGGCAAACTACTTATTTAAAAGTGATCATAGAACAACTCAAAATGTGGAGTAAGGAGGATGAGAAACATCTGACTGGCCAATAGATTTAGTTCTCTCAGTATAGGAAACTCAAACTTTTTATGTTTAGGCAAGGTAAACCATAACTTCAGTAGACAGCAATACAGAAAGATTTCGTCACATAGACTAGTTTCCATTTAGTAGGTCAAGGGATTTTAGCTGTCTCAATTGGGATAGATAAATTTACAGGACTGCTCATGCTTGAGCCTTCTTTATGAACAACTTTTGATCAGCAAGGCACTTGGCAATTTTCTTTTCTAGCTGTGCTGTGCACCATTTGCTTCACTACCACATGCTTTTCCACCCAGTTTATCGTGTGCTCTTGTTCCTTTCCACACATCATAACCTGCACAGAGATATGATAGTACAGGTGATTCTTTACCTCCTTATATACTCGATACAGCCATTCCCGAAGAGTATTCTCCAAAGTCATAGCAATGTTATTCCTCTTGGCATCAAAAAGGTAATGGCACTTGTGACCCACAGCCTGCTGTCACTTCTCCAAATCAATGGTATCCTGGAATTGTTTGATGGAAGCATCCTTCACCTCTTCTAGTCGGGCAATTTTTTTTTTTTTTTTTTGCTCATTCAGTTTATCAGCAAATTCTCCAACAAAGGCACCGTATTTTTTAATTACAAAGATAAGTAACTCTACTACTGATATGGTAGAGAAGATCTCTGGGGTAATCACATATATTTCTTTGGAAAGAGCATACAACCTAAGTCCAGTTCCAAACACATAAGGTCCTGTTATACCAGTTTTAGGATAAAGAAAATGGAAGAATTCCTCAGGGATCAGCCCAAGATGAACTTCTCCATATTCAGGAAGAGGTGGTAGAGGAGCAAGACATGGCTGCCCTGTGAAAGCTCCTTGTTGCCTGCAATACCCCTGGTCTGGGGAGGGCTGCCTTCTTCAGGGAGAGGGTTTCTGTCGCAGCAGAAGAAAGTACCCCCTGGAAAAACATACTCAGTGAGGGCCCAGGACAAAGAATCTGTTAGAAGCCCAAGACTGCTAAATGCAAAATAGTGATCACCAGAAACTCAGTTAATGTAGAAGAACATCATTCTGTCTCAGCTTGATTTAACTTTACTTTGATATAGAATCTTTAGTAAAACATCCATTTCAAGTGCTACCTTGGCCTGTTTGTAGATAGTTCATTGGAGCAGTCTAGGATAAAATTCAAGATCCCATACAATAGAATATTTTCAAAATATATCATGTTCTGAAACCACCAGCTTTCCTTAGAACTCCTTTCATGGGTCATGAAAGAAGAAAAGTAGTTCACAGATTCAACTCCCATCATCTCATTAAGTGTAAATTAGACAATAAATTTGCATCTGTTTCTCTGCTTGAATCCTCTTGTAAGATGTTATTGACACAGAGTTAAGAGTCCAGGAATAGACTAATTTGTTTTACAGTGAAGCATGACCATATACAGATGATCATTTTTAAATTGATTTATTATTTTTTGTAATGACAAAATATTTATCCTGGTCATGGGTTTATTCAGAGACTACTTAAAATTAGAAAAATAATTTTAACTTCGGTTTCACTATTTAGTTTACTATTAAAACTAATCGATATTACTTCATAGCCTTAGAGATTTTTGTGTAAAATAATGAAAAATAATAAAATCTTTAAAGCATTATTTTGTGGCAAACATACTACAGTCTTGTTCTTATAAAATCATACTAATAAAACTTTAAGGGGAGTTGACTTGTACAAAATTAATTCATCCAGAAAGGCACTGGTGAAATGTGACATAAATCTCTTGAACTGGAAAAAAATATAACTTTTGGACTAATTTTAAAAAGACCTATGGGTTGTTCATAAAGCAAACTGAACTGTCCAGGAAATAATCACCAATATCAATAATCATGTAAACAGAACAATTGGTATTTTTCTTATTTATTGTTTTCTTGATACTTTCTTAACTATTTTACAAACTTTCTGTTCCAGAGGAACTCTAGAGTCAAGTTACATTAAAGCCCCTCTGGGGTTTTTATTGTAATTATTACATTGAATTTATAGATTCACTCAGGAAAAGATATATTTACCACATGAATCTTCTATACCAGAATCTTGTTATACTTCTGTTTTTCAATATTTTCTCTATCTTCTAGTATAAGTTTATAGTCTTTTAAAAATATGTAATTCCTAGTTATTTTAAAGTTTTGGTACTATAGTGAATGAGCCCTTTCCATAAACACGTGGAGACATAAGAAACCAAGTAAATTACACTTGAACTCTACTGTTCTTGGATCTGATTGCCAATATGACTCATCAGGTTAATCACAATCTAGGATTGGTCTTTTGAAGCTTGCTTTTTAAACTTTATGTTATAACATGGTGATTCCCAAGAAAATTTCCAAAGACTTTCTGATCAAAAACCTGTGCTATCTAACGTTTAGCTTGAAAAAAGCAATTAATAAGACAAAAAATGTTGTAAAACAGAAAAACGAGAATAATCTGAGATAACTTCACAGCCATCCAATTACACAGGGCCCATTGCAATGTACCAGCTTTTTCAGTGCCCAGACTAGAGGATAGAAAGGAAGCTTTACTGCAGAAATAGCTGCCAAAAATGTTATGAACCACATGCAGAGATAGTGGCTTTGATATTTCAGCTAAACACCTGTGGATTGCTGAGTTTATCATTGCAAATAATAAATTGTAATAATAATCTCAAAAGGATTATTTAAGAGGACAAATATGGCTTTTTATTAAAAATAAGGTTTTGGGATTGGGAACAGAATTGTGATTATTGTTAAAAAACAAAACAAAAACTCCTATTTGTTGAATTTTCATAGAAACAGAATCCCTTGCTAGACATTTCTTCTCCATATGCCTTATGTCTCCACTTTTTTCTCATCTAGCTTTAAAAGTCACATCTTCTACCTATTGAGTTCACTAAGAGGCCCAGTCATTTCCAACTCTTGTGAGATGAAGCAGACACTTCACAGAGCTCTAAGAATAATTTGTCCTATTTAAGAAACACCAGATGGAACAGTTAATGCCGTGCCTTGTCTCATCTGTACTGTCAACATGGCACAACTTTTACTTTCTATCAATACCAGAAAAGTCTTTACCTCCATGCAATGAGAAAGAAAACAAAAAGCTCTTTAAATCCTCATTCTGTAGTAGAGCTGCATCATGCCCTGAACACCTAGCCCAGGGTTTGTTTCTAAACCAGTAATACCATCAGGACTGGGAATTTTTAAATAAATAAATGTTTGAGCAGTGAATTGCACAATGATTCTAGGTTTGCATTGATATTTTAACACTGAGTTATCAGTATAAATCTAAAAGAAAGAAAACATGACATATATCAAATCTACTAGAAGTGTCTGATGGCAATAATCAGGTAGGGGAATAGTGAAAATGATCAAGTACTTTCATCGTCCACCCAGAAACACAAGTTTCTCTTTCTCCTAATTCAATCCTGAGATATGTCTTTATCCAACTTCCCCCAGGAAGATGTAATCAAAGATTACCTTTGTCAGAGACATATGTACTGGGGATAGATGTATTTAAAATATGTAAATGACTGTATTAGAGAAAAACCTGTAATAGAAAGTATGTCAAAACAAAGTTTGAACTATATGTTTCTGATTTGAGGTGATTAAATGACAGAATTGTTAGAAGAAAGTGCTGTGGCTGCATCAACTGAACCTTATGAATATCTATAGAACTTTCTATCCCAAAACAACAAAATGTACATTCTTCTCATGGCCACATGGCCCTTACTCTAAAATCAATCATATAATCAGAAGTAAAACACTCCTTGGCAAATGCAAAAGAACTGAGATCACAACAAACAGCCTCTTGGTCCACAGAGCAATCAAATTAGAAATCAATACTAAGGAATTCACTCAAAACCATAAAATTACATGGAAATTGAATAGCCTACTCCTGAATGACTTTTGGGTAAATAATAAAATTAAGGCAGAAATCAAGAAGTTTTTGAAAAGCAATGAGAACAAAGAGACAACATACCAGAATCTCTGGGACATAGCTAATTCAGTGTTAAGGGGGAAATTTATAGCATTAAATGCCTACATCAAAAAGTTAGAAAAATGTCAAAATTTTCAACCTCTTTTAGTTATGATGCTTCACCACTAAAAGAACTAGAGAACAAAGAGCAAACAAATCCCAAAGCTAGCAGAAGACAAGAAATAACCAGAATCAGACTTGAACTGAAGGAGATAGCAACACAAAAACCATTCAAAAGATCAAAGAATCTAGGAGTTTGTTATTTGAAAAAATTAATAACATAGATAGACCACTAGCTAGACTAATGAATAAAAGAGAGAAGATTCAAATAAACAGAATTAGAAATGACACTGACCCCACAGAAATACAAATAACCATCAGATAATATTATGAACACCTCTATATACATAAACTAGAAAATCTGGAAGAAATACATAAATTCCTGGATACAAACACCCTCCCAAGGAAGAACCAGGAAGAAATCGAATCCCTGAACAGAACAATAACAAGTTCTGAAATTGAGGCAGTAATGAATAGCCTGCCAAGTGGAAAAAGCCCAGGACCAAAAAAGATTCACAGCTGAATTCTATCAGAAGTATGAAGAAGAACTGGTACCATTCCTACTGAAACTATTCCAAAGAATTGAGGAGGGACTCCTCCCTAACACATTCTATGAGGCCAGCATCATCCTGATACAAAAACCTTGCAGAGACACACAAAAACAGAAAACTTCAGGCCAACATCCTTGATGAACACTGATGCAAAACTCTTCAACAAAATACTCGCAAACTGAACCCAGTAATGCATCAAAAAGCTTATCCACCACAGTCAAGTTGGCTTCATCCACAGGATGCAAGGTTGGTTCAACATATGCAAATCAATAAATGTGATTCATACATAAACAGAACTCAAGACAAAAACCACACGATTTTCTCAATAGATGCAGAAAAGGCTTTCAATAAAATTCAACATCCATTTATGTTAAAAACTCTCAATAAGCTAGGTACTGAAGGAACATATCTCAAAACAATAAGAGCCATATACGACAAACCCACAACCAACATCATACTGAATGGGCAAAAGCTGGAAGCATTCCCCTTGAAAACTGGCACAAGGATGCCCTCTCTCACCACTCCTATTCAACATAGAATTGGAAGTTCTGGCCAGGGCAATCAGGCAAGAGAGAGAAATAAAGGGCATCCAAATGGAAAGACAGGATGCCAAACTGTTTGCAGGTAACGTGATCCTATATCTAGAAAGCCCCATTCTCAGCCCAAAGCTTCTTAAACTGATTCAGCAAAGTCTCACGGTACAAAGTCAATGTGCAAAAATCACTAGCATTCCTACATACCAACAATAGTGAAGCCAAGAGCCAAATCAGGAACAAACATCCATTCACAACTGCCATGAAAAGAAAAAAATACCTAGGAATATAGCTAACTAGGGAGGTATATTTGTACATTTTCATACTGCTATGAAGAAATACCTGAGACTGAGTAATTTATAAAGAAAAAGAGACTTAATGGACTCACAGTTCCACATGGCTGGGGAGGACTTACAATCATGGCGGAAGGCAAAGGAGAGCAAAGGCACGTCTTACGTGGTGTCAGGCAAGACAGCATGTGCAGGGGAACTGCTCTTTATAAAACCATCAGATATAAGACTTATCCACTATCACAAGAACAGCATGGGAGAAACCTGCCCACATCAGTCACCTCCCACCAGGTCCATGGGAATTATGGGAGCTACAATTCAAATGAGATTTGGGTGGGGACACAGCCAAACCATATCAGGAGGTAAAAGGTCTCTACAGGGAGAACCACGAAATACTGCTTAAAGAAATCAGAGAGAACAGAGACAAATGGGAAAACATTCCAGGCTCTTGGATAGGAAAAATCAATATCATGAAATGGCCATACTACTCAAAGCAATTTATAGATTCAATGCCATTCCTATTAAACTAACATTGATATTCTCCACGGAATTAGAAAAGATTATTTTAAGATTCATAAGGAACCAAAAGAAGCCAGAATAGCCAAGATAATCCTAAGCAAAAGAACAAAGCTGGAGGCATCACGCTACCCAATTTCAAATTATACTACAGGGCTACAGTAACCAAAACAGCATGGTACAGGTACAAAAACAGACACAAAAGCCAATGGAACAGAATGGAGCAACCAGAAATAAGACCACATACCTACAGGTATCTGATCTTTGACAAATCTGACAAAAAAAAAAAAAAAAATGGGGAAAGGACTTCCTGCTCAATAAATTCTGCTGGGATAATTGGCTTGCCATATGGAGAAGATTGATACTGGACCCCTCCCTTATACCATATATGAAAATTAACTCAAGATGGATTAAAGACTTAAATGTAAAACCCAAAACTATAAAAACTCTGGAAGACAATCTAGGCAATACTATTCAGGACATAGGCACAGGCAAAGATTTCATGAATAGGATGCCAAAAGCAATTGCAATAAAAGTAAAAATTGACAAATGGGATCTAATTAAAGACTTCTGTACATAAAAATAAACCATCAATGGAAAAAACAACCTATAAAATGTGAAAATATTTTTGCAAATTTTGGCACCCAACAAAGTCTAATATACAGCATCTGTAAGGAACTTAAACAAATTTACAGGAACAAAACAAACAACCTCAATAAAAAGCAGGCAAAGGACACGAACACTTTTCAAAAGGAGATATGCATGTGGCCAAAAATCATATGAAAAAAGCTCAACATCACTGATCATTAGAGAAATACAAATCAAAACCACAATGAGATACCATCTCATACCAGTCTGAATGCTTATTATAAGAAAGTCAACAACAGATGCTGGCAAGGTTATAGAGAAAAATGAATTCTTACACACCGTTGGTAGGAGTGTAAATTAGTTCAACCATTGTGGAAGGCAGTGTGGTTATTCCTCAAAAACCTAAAGATAGAAATGCCATTTGACTCAGCAATCCCATTACTGGGTATATACCTAAAGGAATATAAATCTTTTTATTATAAAGACACATGCATGTGTATGTTCATTGCAGCTCTATTCACAATAGCAAAGACATGGTATCAACTTAAATGTCCATCAGTGATAGACTGGATAAAGAAAATGTGGTACATATACACCAAGGAATACTATGCAGCCATAAAAAGGAAGGAGCTCATATCCTTTGCAGGAACATGGATGGAGCTGGAGGCCATTATCCTTAGCAAACTAACACAGGAAGAGAAAACCTAATACTACATGTCCTCACTTATCAGGGAGAGCTAAATGATGAGAACACATGGACACATAGAGGCACACACTAGGACCTTTTGGAGGGTAGAGGATGGGAAAAGAGAGAGGATCAGGATACTAATGGGTACTAGGTTTATCACCTCAGCAATAAAATAATCTGTACAACAAACACCCATGATACAAGTTTACCTATGTCACAAATCTACACATGTACCCTGAATTTAAAAAGAAAGAACTGAAAAAAAAGAAAGTGTGTGGAATAAAGATCTTCCTTAATTAAGATTTCCCAATAGAACCGGGATATTATCAGTTGAGTTCAATATTTTACCTGGCCATATCCAAGTGCACTACCACTACCACGGCCATATCCCATTTATGATATTTCCCTGGCACAAAGTTGTTTTCCTTCATGAGATTTGCTAAATCAGCATTTTTAATCAAGAGGATAATGGTCCAATTACAGGGATATCGAAAGTCATTTCTAATAAAGAAAATAATGGAGAGCTCCATGTTACAGACTTCAGAATACATAGGAAAGGGCAAGGTGTCAAATATCAGGGTTTAGTACTAGCTCTCCCCAGAAAGCAGATTTGACCTCCTGAATAGAAATAAGCTAGACCCATTCCATTCAGACTACCAGAGTTGGTCAACATTTTATAGGTAAATTTTTATTATTATACTTTAAGTTTTAGGGTACATGTGCACAACGTGCAGGTTAGTTACATATGTATACATGTGTCATGTTGGTGTGCTGCACCCATTTAACATTAGGTGTATCTCCAAATGTTATCCCTCCCCACTCCCCCTACCCCACAACAGGCCCCTGTGTGTGATGTTCCCCTTCCTGTGTCCATGTGTTCTCATTGTTCAATTCCCACCTATGAGTGAGAACATGTGGTGTTTGGTTTTTTGTCCTTGCAATGGTTTGCTGAGAATGATGGTTTCCAGCTTCATCCATGTCCCTACAGAGGACATGAACTCCTCATTTTTTATGGCTGCATAGTATTTCATGGTGTATATGTGCCACATTTTCTTAATCCAGACTATCATTGTTGGACATTTGGGTTGGTTCCAAGTCTTTGCTATTGTGAATAGTGCCACAATAAACATACGTGTGCATGTGTCTTTAGAGCAGCATGATCTATAATCCTTTGGGTATATACCCAGTAATGGGATTGCTGGGTCAAATGGTATTTCTAGTTCTAGATCTGTGAGGAATCGCCACACTGACTTCCACAATGGCTGAACTAGTTTACAGTCCCACCAACAGTGTAAAAGTGTTCCCATTTCTCCACATCCTCTCTAGCATCTGTTGTTTCCTGACTTTTTAATGATCGCCATTCTAACTGGTGTGAGATGGTATCTCATTGTGGTTTTGATTTGCATTTCTCTGATGGCCAGTGATGATGAGCATTTTTTCATGTGTCTTTTGGCTGCAAAAAATCCAACTTACAAGGGACATGAAGGACCTCTTCAAGGAGAACTACAAACCACTGCTCAGTGAAATAAAAAAGGATACAAACAAATGGAAGAACATTCCATGCTCATGGGTAGGAAGAATCAATATCATGAAAATGGCCATACTGCCCAAGGAAATTTATAGATTCAATGCCATCCCCATGAAGCTACCAATGACTTTCTTCACAGAATTGGAAAAAACTACTTTGAAGTTCATATGGAACCAAAAAAGAGCCCACATGACAAAGTCAATCCTAAGCCAAAAGAACCAAGCTGGAGGCATCATGCTACCTGACTTCAAACTATACTACAAGGCTATAGTAACCAAAACAGCATGGTACTGGTACCAAAACAGAGATATAGACCAATGGAACAGAACAGAGCCCTCACAAATAATGCCGCATATCTACAACCATCTGATCTTTGACAAACCTGACAAAAACAAGCAATGGGGAAACGATTCCCTATTTAATAAATGGTGCTGGGAAAACTGGCTAGCCATATGTAGAAAGCTGAAACTGGATGCCTTCCTTACACCTTATACAAAAATTAATTCAAGATGGATTAAAGACTTAAATGTTAGACCTAAAACCATAAAAACCCTACAGGAAAACCTAGGCAATGCCATTCAGGACATAGGCATGGGCAAGGACTTCATGTCTAAAACACCAAAAGCAATGGCAACAAAAGCCAAAATTGACAAATGGGATCTAATTAAACTAAAGAGCTTCTGCACAGCAAAAGAAACTACCATCAGAGTGAACAGGCAACCTACAGAATGGGAGAAAATTTTTGCAATCTACTCAACTGACAAAGGGCTAATACCCAGAATCTACAATGAACTCCAACAAATTTACAAGAAAAAAACAAACAACCCCATCAAAAAGTGGGCGAAGGATATGAACAGACACTTATCAAAAGAGAACATTTATAGGTGCATTTTAATGGAACTAATGTATTATAAATTTCTTCTTCCATTAAGACTATCCCTGACATCAAAGGTGTTGAGGAATCAATTAAGTCAAATAATATAGTATATCAGGACTTTCCTTTAAAGTTATTTGAAGAAAAAGAGAACTAATTCAATACAGTTTGGTTTTTCTTCCATAGACATGCTGATTAGAGTGAAGCTGATAAGAGATCATGGATGACACAGAGACAGAGGAGATATTACTCCATGAATCCTTCATAAATGAGATGAGCAGGCAGGCCCCTGAACCACTGAAAGTTGTCTATAGCCTCAAAGACATTATTTTCAGGCAAAAAAAACCCCTGCCATTCTTAATTTTAAAATAAATTTTCCTCTTATTTTAGATGACACTGCTAGAGAGAATGTTTTCTTCAGCTACAATTTAATTATTTTATTATCTACCAACTCTTTGTGTATGAAAACAAAACATGAGATATACTGTATTAACAGCTAAAATTTAAAGAATATAAGGTAAAGTGCAGGGCATAAAATGTGTTTGTCAGGACAGAGTAGGCTATGCTGTGGTAATAAATACACCCTAAAAACTGAGTGACTTAAAAGAGTAAAGGTTTATTTGTAACCCACACTGCAAAAAAATGAGTGTTGAAAGGATCTCCATGGTGACATTCCTAAATCGTGACCCAGAGTTCTTCTATCTTGAGACACTAACATCGTTAAAATGAGCAAAATCTGCAGTCCCAATAGAAGAAGTAAGAACCAGGACAAGGAATGTTAGCTCTTAATTTCTTCAGCCAGGAAATCACACAAGTGACTTCTGCTCCCATTGCATTGTCCAGAACTCAATCTGATGGTAGTGATAATAAGAAATGCAGTCTTCCTGATGCCCAGAAAAAAAGAAAGCAGACACAAAGCATTGTCTCTGCCACAAGAGGCATGGGCTTTGGAGTCAAATAGATGAGGCGCTGATTTCTGTGGGACCTTGGAAAAGTTGCCTAACCTCTTCTAACCTGAGCTCCTTCATCTGTAAAATGAGAACAAAACACCTTGCTGGGCTGATGTGATGATTAAATCAATTATCTGCCTAGATTATCTGGACCAAATTTAATGTTCAACATACACTAACCTATTATAAATACTATTTAAATAGCACAGGGTGGTGGTGTTATTTTTTAACTGGTCCTAAGACTAATGAAGATTTCAGGTCCAACATCATTAGATCATAAGACTGTCCTGGCCTTTAAAATCATCCTGTATGGATCAGAGCTTATGTGTGTTCAAGCTTCCTTCCCCAGATCAAACTCTTCAAACACAAACATCATCTTTAACTTACCACAGTCCTGTCTTCTCTACTTTCTAATGACTGTTTCAGTAACAAAATTCCTGAGGCTTTTAAATTGATTGTTAACCTCCTAAGTTTTGACGTTTGCTTTTATATTCTTTTGTTGATGTCTTTTTCTCTTTGTGTTTTGAAAGAATTGATTGAAAGCCATTAGAAATAACATTCTGTTGATCAAATACTTTTTCCTGTCCAATGATTAACTGCATTTTCAGAAACTAGAACCCCCTGTCTTAATAAGCAATGGAATCTAAGTGATAGCACTTATATTTTTTCCGTTTCTAATTTTGCCTTTCCTCACCAAAGAGCTCAATTTAACACAAGTAAATGAATATACCTTACACACTAAGCATTGGTGGATCCAGATGCAGAAAAGTCTTGAGTTCTATCTTCCAAATCCCTATTTAAAACAACTAAATAAGAGTCTTAGCAAAAAAAGAAAAAGTGGATGACAGCCATGGTGTTGTTTTTTTCTCATTATGCCTCTAAGATTTGATTCACACTACAAAGAACCAGGAACACAATAGTTCAGGAGGCAAGAGAGACAGCAGCTGCTGCCTAACTAGGAAACTGATATTATTCCTGGAGTGTATGTCCTCCTGCAAACTTGGACTAACTCAAGATAGATGCCTTCTCTCAGGTGTTTTGTTAGAAATCACTTCTGGTGGTACTAAAGGTATTGCAAAGAAGCATTCAACACCCACAAAGGAGTAATTTAAAGATGAAATATGAAGCATTCGGACTGTTTCTGGATATGTCTACTGTATTTCTTAATGAATTTTTAAAAGGAAGTAGCAGCTTTTCTTTTATTAGAGTTCCCCCAAACGTGCTTGTGCATATATCAACCTTAGTCAAGACAAAACTGTTGAAATACTATCTTAGAAAATAGGAATCTATCCACTAGATGTAGTTCTTATACGTTTACTCTTGTTTTGCCGTAACTCAGAGACAATTCCGACTCAAGCATGTCCAGGTTCTACAATGGATCTTGGGTCCTCCAGTACCTTACAGCACTGAGCTCCCAGCTACTGTTACTGTGATCATCCTTCTCCCTTTTATAACCTCAACTAGGAAGAAAACTCCAAAACATTTTGCAGATCAACTAATGAATGCCCAGTGCTCCAGGGTAGCTGAGCCATTATAAGATGACTCAAGGACCCGGTTTTCAACCAAACAAAGGCAATCAAATTGTATCCAAATTTTCCTATAAATCCATTATCTTTAGTTTCCCAAATTTCTAAAACCACCCCACACTTAAATTTTGCCTTATATAAGGTGACTCTGCTAGATCACTGTAACCATCTCTAGGAGTTGGTTCTAATTACTGTAACTGATTTCAAAACTTCTAGGCAAGTGTCAAAAAAAAAAAAAAAAAAAAGTCTTATGCTTCCTGAACTCCTGAAGAGAATGTGAGGTGACAAATCACCAGAAATTGTCGATACTTCTCCTTGCTACTGTTTGCCTCCTTTAGAGCATCCTTATACTCATCCGAACAAGAAGAGAGAAACAAGGTAAAACAGGAATCCTTTAACTTTGCTATGTTTTAGTAGCTAAGAAAGAACTTTGAATTTGAATCTTGAACAGATTTTGTGCCGGCTGCCCCTGACCACTCTGAGCACAAAAGTTTCTAGACAATTCTAGCCACGTTCTCACCACCCTTGTCATTTACCTGTAAATAAGGCTCTAGCAGGATCAGAGCCTGAACCTAAGAAAATAAGCACAGCAGGAAGAAGCTACCCATATAATGTATCAACTATTAGGAAGCTACCCATATAATATATCAACTATTTTTTTTTTTTGCCCAAATGGGAATGGGGGTCTATTTAGCTGCACGTCTTGGGAAACTCATTTCTCCTCTGCGAAACTCAGTTCCTCACCTATAAAATGAGATACTACTAACCTATTCTTCAGAGTAGCTCAGCCATGAATTAATGGTTTTCTACTATATTCTGCTACCTGGCTTCTGTAATAAAGTGAAAATAGTAAGGAATATAAATAAGAAAGGAGAGTTGATCAAGTTCATTGCAGATATAAGATGGAGACAATCAGATCAAAGTGCACAGGAAAAGCTCTGGGAGAGGACCTGTCCACTGAAGTATAAATCCCATGAGCAAATAGTTCTACGACCAGCACATGGCACTATTCCTACTACACAATAAATATTCTATGAATATTTGTGGACTGGCCATCTAGGCTCAAGTATCTTTCTCTAGCTTTAGTAGTGTCTTTTCTACCGGAATCTTTGTGTATTTGAAACATCTAGCTGAAGGAAACCCTGATACAAGCCTCTCTGATTCAAGGAGACTGGCTGACTTGAATCTCAGGGGACAGAAAGAACAGATGCTTGAGTCAGGCATCCTGGTCAGTGAGCACATTTCTGTGATGTGCCCTGCAGTCATGAGGAATGTCTGGGAACCTGTGCCTATCATTGAGTGCAACGGCAGCTATAATTACAGTCAGTTAGAGTTTCTTTATTTTGGGAGATAGTGTTTTCCTCCATGACTTTCGGGGCTCTTAGGACAAGGTTTTCTCTAACCCAAAATAAATGGGAAATCTGGCTCATTGGGCTGGGAAGAAATAGTTAGATTAAAGCTGGATGTAAGGAACTTGGCAAATAAACTGAATAGGAATTGACTGAATTATGTCTTCAGAGAACTCAAGAATAATGCTGTGTTGTTTTGGGAAATCACCTAAAGGCTTGAGTCCCAGGATCTGATCCTACTCTCCATTTTTAGAAAACTTCATGGAAAGAAGGGTCATTGGGGGAAAAAAAAAAAAACCCTCCATAAAAGACTGGTGTTTGTTTGCCTTGGAGTAAATTCAGGGAGAGGAAGCATGGTGCAATGGACATAGGTCCTGATGGAGAAAAGAAGGGAGATCTAATATTGGCTCTGCTACTAATTCGCTCTGTAAGCTCAGGAAATTCCCTTCATCTCAGAAACCCAGTGAGTTTCCCAAGACATGCAGCTAAATACACCTCACATTCTCCTCTGGGCCGTAAAAAATAGTTGGAACTTGATGAGTGTGGCTCCTTCCTGCTATGTTTATTATGTTGGGTTCCAGAAATCTGATCCTGGGAATCACCTAGAGAGATAGATTTTAATAGTTCGAGGTCATGCTAGTCCATGGATCCTCATTCAGTATTATGTACACAATATTATCCTTTGTGGCCACAGATTTCCCCAAACTCAGAGCACATATGCCTATAATGGATTAGGTTTCAGCCTCTGAGCATTTAACTTTTTACACATTCCAAGTTTAGAGTAACTGCACTGGGAGCCATCTGCCACCAAGCATCTGGTTGGACTTGGACCTAATCCATCTCTGCCAGGTGCCTGATAGTCACACACTGAAAACCCAATGCCAAAATTATATGTGAATCAAAGACCTGGGGTTCCAAAATGATCCAATTAAGAAGTATTTTTAGAATTCAGCTTAATTTTTCAAGGCTTCAACTTTCAGGATTATTATTATATAATCAGCAATCTTTGAAATGAAATCCAACTAGGTATATTTTTTAAACTGGACCATTTCTTGGTAAGTTTATGAATGTGATTAAAACTTACATGGCTATACATGTTTTCAGAATTAATATAATTTTTAAACTTCTTTTTCCACATTATAGTATTCATAGATGTTTGGCTAAAATTAGTAGGTAATTGGGAAATTTTGCTTTGTTCTATTTTCTTCTAACGACCAAATACATGAACTATTGCATCCTACCTTTCAAATTGCTATGTAAGAAACTGAAAATCACCAATCCATACACTTATATATATGCTCAGCACCACAATAGATGACAAATTTTTTCATAGACAGGATTTTAAGTTTTGAGGAATAAAACCATGCCTTTCACTTCTTTATAGTGTGCTAAACATACAGCAAGTATTTATTGAGTAATTTATAAAGTAAATGTTAGTTTTATCATCTAGTGACTCTATCATTAATTATAAGAATAATGGCTAGTATATAATATGCACTACTTGTCAGACATTGTGATAAGCATACTTTATATCATTTTTTTATAATTGTATTAGAAAAATCATGCATATAATTTCTAATATAACCCCTCTTATAAGCAAGTGAAGATCAGAGAGATTAAGAAAACTTCCCAAAGACATAAAGCAAGAAACTGGTAACTTTGAGTCCCACACTCAGATCTGTCAGACTTCAGAGCCCATTGCCTTAATTACTGTTTTTCCCCAGACATGAACATTTTCCTCTTCTAGTCTTCTATTATCAGTAGGCTTTGTAGGAGAGGATTGTTTCGTATCCAAGAGCAGACCATGAGTTTGTATCTTAAATTGTGTATGATGATTGTGCTAGTCACTTCCTGAGAATCAATTATTCTTTCCTCCTCCTATCTTGGCATACCAGACTTACTTCTATCCTATTATGGATAACTTGGAACCTTGAGTGTTCCAGTGCTCAAATAGACTTCTGGAGTCCTCTACAGAATCAGAGGAGCCACTTACCTAATGACAAATTAGGACACATTATTTAGAGCCCAACGAGACTTAAGAAGGTTGCACAGGAGTAAAGTGTTTGCAGAATATTCAAAAAGCATCTTAGAGATCATCAAGTTCAACTTTCTTATTCTACATATCCAGGCTCCTGAGATGAAGGGAATTTCCTGAGCTTACACAGCTAATTAGTAGCAGAACCAAGACTAGATCTCCATTCTCCTTTCCTTCAGGACCTACTTCCATTGCACCATATTCCCTTCTCTCTGAATTACTCCAAGGCAAATAAATACCAGTCTTTTATGCAGGGTGATCCAAGGATTTTTCCAGTGACCCTTCTTTCCATGGAGCTTTCTAAAAATGGAGAAAGGAATTATTTATAGCCCTTATTTCAAGGTGCTTTTCAAATATCTAATTATCCAATGACCCACGAGAGCTAGAGATGGCAAAGGACAGTGGACTTGGCTGCATATTTTGTATGCATTCATGTGATGACGGAAACTCCAGTGCTTAGACAATGAATGCCTAGGGTGAGGATGCTAAGAAATGAAGGCAAACATCTGTGCCTGTCATTTAAAGATATGCTGAGGGCAGAAAAAATAGTTGAAAATCTTTTAAGCCAGTGGAGTTGATAACAAAGTGTTTGATGTCTAAATAATATCAGCAAACTTTGCAAGAGTTGTCTCGGGCAGATTTTCTATTTCACTCGGTTTTTTAAAGTGATCTTTTGGGCTTTCTAAATGATACAGCACAGGAGAAAACAATTCTAAGTTGTGCAAGAGACTTCAACTAGTAACATTTGTAATATAGTCCACAAGTCTTAGAAATGTTTCCATCTACCAAATTAAACTATTTCCATCTGGCAGACTTTGCTACTTGCTTTGCAAGATGAATGAAGCTGAAAGGACTATGGCTACTTTTCAAGGTTTCAATTCAATGCAGGCAGCATTTTCATGCCCAGGTCTAACTAGGTTTCACTGCTCTGAGACTACAGCACCACAGTTATCATAGCTCAAAGAGAAAGATTAACTGCTCTGGAAGGAAACAGGCAGGATGAAATTACAATCATGGACCCTAGGATCTGGCATCAGGTATTAATGGGCATGAGCCAGAGAGTTCTTGCAAAAGAAAGGATAGAAGGAGGCATAAACAAAAGCACAGAAACTAGGGTGTATATTTTCTCCTTTTTAAAAAAAGTTTCCCAATTTTAGTCATTTTGCAAAAGAGAAATTACCATTAGAGACATGTACATTCAACCTGCCTTATGCTTGACATACCATAAATGAATGGAGTGATGATAACAAGTCTTGGGCTGGGAGCCTGCACCAGAAGTAGTCTAAAAATGCCAGTTGTCCAGGTACCTTCCTTGTTGGTGTGGTTCTGGGATCACTTGCACACTTTTTCAGGCACAAATGATTTCCTTTATCATTGCTGGGATTACCTCTCCATTCACACCTTTGAAGCTTCTATTCATTGCCCATTATCTCTTCTCCTTTTCACCAACTGGCAGTATATTCTCCTTGGGAAGCTGAACCCCTGTCTGAGCTACTGCTCCACAGCCTGCAAAACTGCATAATTACAAGGAGCCACCATGTTAACATCATTCCTTCTAGTTCTAAGTGGGCCTCTAGAATACCTCCCACCTATAGTTTTCTGCTTCTGATTTCGTATCTCCTAACATGAGCTCAACAAGACAAAGCTTTGGGAATTGGCCCTTGTCAGGCTAACTTCACTAATTTCTCATAGGACTTCTTGTCAATCTTCCCATTTCCATACATAACACCACAATAAAGGCAAAGAAAGCTTACAATATCCCTAGGCCTACAAACCTCCATTTCATTTATTGATCTCTCTCTCTTGCTCTTGCTCTCGGTCTCACTTTCTCTCTCTCACTCTCATTCTCTCATTTTTCTAAAATTGGGACATATTCTTCCCAGGTATTGGGCTAAAAGATAATATACATTATACCACAGTAGAACATCCTAAATCATCAGCCTGTTTTCCTGAACTGGGCCTGACCATTTAAACCTTTTATCATTCCAAAGTAAGCTCTCTGCTCATTAGGACATTACTTGATATGTTTAGAAATTGCTCTTTTTCTCTACCTTCCTCCATGTGTTTATCATCTTCAATTACTTCCAGCAATTCCACTGGGCACTGGGCAAATAAAACTCCCTGCGGCTTTCCCAAACATGCCCCAAGGTGCCAGAATTCCAGCAGTGTTAACATTAAGTAGCCATTTCCCCTCCAGGGGTTTTGCTCTGTATGTGAAGTCACCAAATGTACCATCTCTCACAATGAATTAAGTACCACTAGTATGGCAGAATTGATGAACTGGCTGTACAGTGTATTTTGGTCATAAAGACCGATAGTTTAGGTACAAAGAATTCAGCAGTTTGTGAGAAATTACATTTTTCCCATCATAGCAAAAATAACGCTTCATGATGTCTCTCAACCCAACCACAGTAGCCTTTATTATCACTATCCATCATCTGGAAGCTTATTCATTCCTAAATTGTATTGCTTGATATTTTTGGATCATTAATTTATTCAGGAAATGTTACTAAGCATGTACCACAGTAAGATACTATTCAAATGTCTGATTCAAACCCTGGATCTGATGTTTACTACCTTACTCTTAGGTTGTTCTAATGACTAACAGACAAAATAGGCTTAAAAATTAAAAAGATGAAATGCATAGCTAGATGACTTCTATAATGATGGTATGGGGAGCTCTGAGACCCTCTCCCAGCAAAACAATCGTAACTAGTGGGAAGAAAAAGAAAACACACCTTCAACCTACCAAACAGCAAGAACCTGTGGCAGCAAAAGTCTCTTCCTCACCACACCCAGCTCTGCATGATGAAGCTCCACTCCAGGTAGGTAGAACCAAGAACACAGGGCTCTGTCTTCTCCCAGCTCCCAGTCGAGAACTGCAGCATCTCCCCACCCCACTATCCACCGTCTGTATTGCAGAGGTTTTAATACTAGACAAAAACAGCTGAGAAGTCTGGAGGCCTCTTCCTCTACCCTGCCCCAACTCATGGGGTAGAAGCTCTACCTAAGCTTATAGGCCTTTAATCTTAGGCCTAGCCCACCCTTATCTCTGCTCATTCGTAGGGCAGAGGATCCACACAAGGAGAGACAAGTTGAGAAGGCCAGTGGCGGCTGCCCCAGCCCAGCCTCCTGCTTGTGGAACCCAGATGTCACTCCAACACAAGTGGCTATATATCCCTACTATGGAATATTATTCAGCAATTTAAAAAGAAAATAAAAGACTGCTATCTGCTACAACAGGGATGAATCTAGAAAACATTATGCTCTTCCAGGTGGAAAAAGCCAGTCACAAAAGACCACATATTTCCTGATTTTACATATGAAATGTCCAGAATAAACAAATCTACAGATACAGAAAGATTAATAGTTCTCTTTGACAGGGGATGGACAGAGTGGTAGAATGGACAGCGACTGCTTATGAGTATGCATTTTTGGGGGAGCTGATGAAACTTTCCAAAATCAGATCGTGGGGATGATTGCACAACTCTGTAAAAATACTGAAAGGTGTTGAATTAAACACTTTAAATTGGTAAATTATATTTCAGGCCATTTTAAACAATTATGTATATGAAGCATTAATTCATATCCACCTTAGGTATTCAATGAATGCTATTCCCTTTGTTTTCTTTCCGTGAATTCAATGAGAATGCAAAAATGAAGAAGTGCATCTTAGTTGGGTATTCAGCTTCCCTTGGTAGGAGAAAAGTTACTTGAGGGCAAAGTTCCTTGTGGTGGTTAACATATGTTTTACATAAAAGGCATTCATTATATTAATATTTGTAAAACTCTGAGTTTTTCAACTTGGAGAGCACTGTAAAACAGGGATTAACAGACATAGATTCTGGGGTCCTACAACCTAGACTCAAGCCATAGGATTAAAGATTCAAATCTCAGAGTTAGTCCTGCTTGATTTGAATCCTGGACCTTAGTTAAATTATTAATCCTTCCCAGTTTCAGTTTCTTCACCTTTTATGAAAATACATTTATATGCATTCATTTGCTCACATTTTCTCTATAAAGACAACCTGTCCTTTGTTGTATACAACCTTTGGAATCCTTCCTTTCTCCAAGGTCATCTCAAGACCTGCCTCCTCTGTGAAGTCTCTGCCAATTCTACCTTCCAGGCCAGTTACCTCATCGGGTTCTTGTGGGAATGGGAAATGAAATAACATCATGAAGGACCTGGAATAGTGCTTGGCATACACTATGTGCTAAAAAAAATTAGCTGTAATGTTAATGACTATTATCATTTCCTTCCATGATAAATAGTTTTGGTTGTATTGTTTACTTCAAATCTGGTGTAACAAATCTTCTTAAGGAATGGATGGTAAGATACCACATCATCAAATGCCAGACATGATGTCCTCTCTGCTCACTTTTCCACCCTATTGCTTTTAAGGGCTGGTGAGAGAATAAAGAAGTTTGTAAGTGGAGGAAAATAAATAGCTAAGAACCTCTTCTAAACATGATCTGGTCACTCCTATTGACGAGAGCTTCCCAAAATAAAGATGATAGTCATTATAGTTAACTATTGAGCAACTGTTCTGTGTCCTTTATTATATTCAATAATCGCAAATACGTTACTCAAGCAATTACTCCCTTCACCCATAAAACAAATCCACACTAAAAGCATGCCAAGACCTCCTGGCATTATACCTGATTATCCCCCCTCTCCCTGGCAGTACAGCATTGATATCCCTCTGTGCCAGACATGTGGCATGACCTGTCCTTCTCCTGGGAAGGCTTGCCATTTCCTACTTTGTCTTTTGCCTAATATGCCTTTGCTTTTGTTGTCCTCTGAGCTTGAACTGTCCTTCTTACCCATCTCCATCTGTTCATATCTTAGTTATCCCTCAAGGATGTGCTCAGATGCCACCTTTTCTAAGATGCCTCAGCCAATCTTTTCCCTCTCCCTCCCCCCATCGTAAGTGATCTCTTTTTCTGCCTTTCCAGAGCTCTTTGCACTTCCATTATAAATCTTATCATGCTCTACTTTGTATCCCTCTGGACACAACTTCTTCAATTCAGGGACCTAATCTTCTGAAACTTAACATTCAAAAAAGGACATTTGAACACTATGTCTTGCATAAATCAGGAGCTCAAAGACTCCTAAAATGGATTTAAAAGCCAATCATGAAGATATTCTTAGGTAGCATGTCTGTGAGAGGCAAGTTCTGGTTTATATTCTAGGGGCTAACAGAATGTGCTGTGTGAAACGGCTCTAGAATAATCTTGAGTACCACCATTTTATTTCAGAAAGTACCCAAAATAGTACCTTACCCTTCAGAAATCTCATGTTGACTGCTATCAAAACGTATGAAATAACATGAAATGATGTCACATGCCTTCTGTTGAATTTAAATTTGTGACTTAAAGAAAAAAGTCTTGGAATAAAGCATTTATGAATTCTAAATACATCAGTGAAAGGGAACAGGCACAAAATTTCCATATCCTCAAATATTTCCAGGAAAAGTGGTAAATTGGATATGCAAAGAGAAGATTGAGGGACCTTTGAGCACATACTCAACCCACCTGCACCACTATTCATATTAAAGAGCCTCAGGCTATTGTGGCAAAATCATGTAACTGTTAATCAAGGTTTTAGCAGAACCACTTGCTAAAGTCAAGAGATTGCAAAAGCTGTGTGAAGGTGTGCTTGGGGTGAGAAGTGTCAGGGTGGAAGGGAGAAGAAGATATTTCAATGTAAAAATGAGTACTTAATTCAAAATACAACATAGATAACATTTAAAATCTAGACGATGCTAACGATTTTTATATGGCTACCCAAATCCACAGTCAAAATAGTTGACTTGATTAGATGTTTTTGGTGTTTTCTTCTATCAAATCTCTCTTTTACCCTCTTTCAAAGGAACCAGCTCATTCTAAATAAAAACACCTATGATATTGTGTAAGAGAATAAAAGTAAAAACCAGGGATCTGAAAGACAATGGAAAACTTGGTCTTGCATATCATCTGACAATATTACTGTCCTGCCTTTCATAGTGTCATTTCCCCAACAATGCTGCAAGCCCTGAACATCCTCAGTTTAAGTATTTGCCTCAGGTTATGTCTCTGCAAACTCTGAGGTATCAAGTGAAGTTTTAAATCAGTGAAAGAGCTAAAAATGGAATTCTCATGTTGATTCCAGATACTACAGATTAGAACACACATACTCTTCACAGTCAGCATAAGGCTAGTGGTTAACAGCATGGACTCCAGAATCAGAATCTGAAAGTTTGAATTCCAGCTCCTCCCCTCTATAGCCGTGGGACCTTCTGCAATTTCTCCCTCAGTTTTCTCATCGATAAATAGGGATAATAAAAGTACCTTCTTAGAGAGTTTTTATGAAGATTAAATAAGCAAATATTTGAAAAAGCTGAAAACAGAGTCTGGCACATACTAAGCACTGTGTGAGGGTCTCTTAAATTAACATGGTAGGGAGCACCACAGAGAATAAGGAGCACATGAAGTATGCATTGGAATCAGGGAGGTTTGGCTGAAGAGGCAGTTTCCCAAAAGACGAATGATTAGGGCAACCACCATCCCAGTTTGCCTAGAACTGAGAGGTTCCCAGGACATGGGACTTTCAGTGTTACAACCTAGAGAGTCCAGGGCTTTTAGTGCAAACCCGGATGGTTGGTTACCCTAGAAAAAGACAAGTAGGTTACAGTAATAGAAACTCTTTTTTTTTTTTGAGCCTCCATCATATACTAGTCAGTGCATAACATGTATTATCTCATTTAATCATCTCAACAACTCTTATCGAATAAGGTAATTTTCACTGTTTGGAAAATGAGTTTCAGAACTAGAAAAATAATTTATCCAGGTACAATAGGCTTTAGGAGGTATGATCAGAGATGGATCCCAAAATCAGTTGAATTCCAAGTCTATGGTTTTGAATGTTTTGTTTTGACAAGTAATAATAACATAGTTCCTCTAGAAAGGAGTGGTTTCGTGTACCAGGTTCAGGTTCAGGTTCACTTGAGGACAGACCTGGAGTAATGAATTAATCAAGATAGATCCTTAAAGCTCAAAGGTCCGACCACATTGCCATTAGCTTTCCAGACATACTTGCCTTCCTGGGGCGCTTTCATAAAGCTATCTGTCAAACCCATAGCTGGGCATATGAGAAATATCGAGTTGCTTTTTTGAAACTTAAGATCAAAGTGAGTTATTCTATTGCTCCCTACTTTCTCTTTGTTCTTTACCAATAATTCCTTTTCAAAAACGTGGCCCAATTTTTAGCCTAAAAATTTTGAACGTTATCTACCTTTTTCATCTTTTTCTTCCATCCCTGCAATTATTTTGCTGGTATGACTGGGAATAAAATAAACACATCCAGATCCATTTTAGATTCTTTTCTTGGAAATTTCTTTGCCCAGTATTTTTTTAGGACTTTTTCTTCTCCTAACACATTAGCAGTGAGATAATCATTCACCTTGGGAGAAGGTCTTACCTGACAGCAACATCCTCACAACAGGCAGATGGAGCTCTGTTTGGGGAGCCCACTGCTCATTCCTCACTGTTCTAGAACACAGATGTAGGTGTGTGTGTGTGTGTGTGTGTGTGTGTGTGTGTGTGTGTGGTGTAAACACCATAGTGTAAAGAAGGGGTAAAACAATAACAACAATAAAATAACCCACACATCCTCCCTATTTTGGAGACCTGTACTTAATGGATTTGAAACAGCCAAGAACACATGCAGCAACGTCTCTGTCTTTCCATGCAAAAGAGGACAAAAAATGGTCAAGGGTAGTTTTAGTTATGAAAATCTTAAATAACTCTGATGTTAATTAAAAATTCTGCTGCCACTGTCAGAAACCTACTTTTTGAAGTACAGGTTTTATTTCTTTTAGCTGAGTGGCTGAAAAATATTTTTCTACTTCGCCTTGCTGGTGAGTGTACTGGTTATGTTTTGTACTAATTGTGCATTCCTCCTTCTAGGAATAGCTGCAGCCCACATCCTCAATCGTATTTCTACTCCTCTCCTGTCTCCCAGTCATAGCTGACCAAATCTGGAGTATGATCAAACACAGGGCAGTATATTCATTGGCCAAGCAGGTTATCTCAGGATTTTAAAACGAGACATGCAGAGGGTACTCTGTTGGTATTTTCATCTTTGAAAATAAGCCCTTTTGCACCTCCAAGTCCCCAAATTCAAAATGAGGCTTATGATTCCTGCCTATGTGAAATGATGTTTGTAAAAGAGTAAAGGGGTATTATCTCTAAAACAAGGTAATTGTATGAATGCAATGGGCTTTCGTTGTTGGCACGTAGTCAGCACTCAAATATCTCCTGAAAAAGTAAATGTTAAATAGGTTGTTCTGTAACTACTCCCTATCTGGGAATTATTTCTTTGTAAACTCAGCTTTCAATAAGAAGAGAGCAAGTTTCTAGGGAAGCACATCTGAAAATGTCTCTCCCCCTGTATAGAACTCATTGACCAACCATTCCTGCATCACATTGATAAATATTCCCCTGAATTAAACAAGCCATCTGGAGTTTTGTACTTCATGTTATTTTTTGTGAGTGTTATTTTATAACTATCACAGAATCATATATAAAAATTCTTTTTTATTATTATATATAGTCAGAGTAGAACATCACCTATGCATATTTTTAAAGTTTCCCTTGGTCTCCTTATCCCAAATATACCCTAATAAGTGCCCCCTAATCCCTAAGCTACTCATGACCTTGGGTTATAATATTCGAACCTATTAAAATCCAAAAGTATAATGAAGTCCTAAAAGTAATTCCTTAGGTGAAAAAATCACACACACATAAAATTACCTTTGAAAGTTCCTTAAATCACCCATGAAGAAAAACACGCACAAATGCCATTTCTCAACAAATCAGGGTTTTTTCTTCCCTAACATTATTGGAACGAGAATTATTTCTTCATCTAATCATCAGATAAAATAGCCATACTGTAGAAAATTTACATGGGTTTACATTTTATCAAACTCAGCTCAACAAAACACTTACACAATGAAAGCAGAAACTAAGACAGACCAAGGAAAAGCAGATTTCCATCTGCCATCTTGGTTATTCCTGGTCAATTGCAGATGGAGTAGAATAAGTGCTATGGACTGAATTGTGCCACCCCGACACCCAGATTCATGTTGAAGCTCTGTTTTTGGAAATAGGTTCTTAGGAGGAAATTAAAGTTAAATGAGGTCATAAGGGTAGAGCCCTAATACAATAAGATTGGTAGCCTTATATGAAAGAAGAAGAGATACAGCTCTCTCTTTCTGCCATGTGAGGAGACAGTGAGAAGGTAGCTGTCTGCAAGCTAGGAAGGGAGCCCTCACCAGAACCCAACCATGGTGCCAACCTGATCTCAGACTTTCGGTCTCCAGAACAGCAGGAAAATGAATTTCTGTTGCTTAAGCCACACAGTCTATGGTATTTTGTTACAGCCTGGGTTGACTAATGCAATGGAAAACCTGTGACTCTCTCACTATTTAATTCCACTTCTTTCTATCATCTTTCTCAGCCCCCAAACCCTGTGCTCTTGCGTGATGTATTTAAGTTAAATGTGCATATGATGCAACGCTTCTGTAACACATTAAATAATAATTGGTCATTGCTACCTTAAACGGAGGAGCTGATCACATTTGTTAGCCAAATATCAAGCAAAGCCTGAGAGGAGAGCAAGTTAGAAAAAAGAGAAAGGAGTCAAGAAGAGTCTGGCACAAAGCTTCCCTGCAGGGAATATTGAAGCATAGGCCTAGGTGTGGGTTTGGGCTTGGGCATCTAAGGGGCAGCAGAAAGATTAGGCACTATGTTCTAGAAGTTTGAGAAGGAGATTGGCAAAGGAGATAAAGAAAATAAAAGTTTGTTGATAGCAAAGACAACTTTCTCAGTTTTGCCTAAGGCTATTTTTGCTCATAAATACAATAACTGAGAATTGTGTAGCATGTTATTAATCTTACAGCAGACGGATAAACAGCCCCACTTACTAGCTCTTCATATGCCCTTTCTCTATTCACCCTTTCAGAGGATGCAAGGAGAAAATTCACTTCCAGAAATGACAAAGGGTAAGATTGGCTGTTCTTATTCATACCTATATAAAATTTTAAGTACACTTACACACAAAAGTAGAGGAATCATTTCCAAAGTGAAATGGTTTTTGTGATCTTCAGGCAGGGGAAAAAAAGGAGCCACTTCATTTATGCTTTAACAAAATGGGAAATTTTAACTAAGAGACATTGGATGCTGAGGATTTGAGATAACTTTTAACTGACTTTAATGGATTTTTTTCTTGAGGGTCTGTCCTTTATGGTCTTTTCGAATTTTCAATTTCCTTCATCTTAACTGTCAAAACGGAAGGGGTGCTCTGCCCATTACAGTAATTAGACTAAATGAAGAGAGAGCTGTGAAAGGAATTCAGAAGCCACAGGCCGTCAGTATTAATGCTGTTTGTGCTTCAAATATGAACAATAGGTAGTGATATGCATTCCAAATGACTGAAACGCCCAGACATTCCTATTGTGTGCAGAGCACCATGTCTGGCTGCTGTCTGAAGAAAGAAAAGAAACACAAGACAGCTCTTATCTTCCAGTTACAAGGCTGCAGGTCTCAATACACCAAGATTCTTTGGGAAGACGGAAGCCATGTCATCAAGAAGAGGCCATTTTGTCACACTTGATGACAATTGTTAGGGACTGAAATTGTGTCTCTGTTATAGATAAATGGAAAGTTGTGTTGCCCTAAATTATAGAGAACAACAAACTTCAGGACAATGCAACTCTCACTTTTCATTAGATAGTCTCAATTTTGTCTATTACATGGTGGAGCTGTTGTAGGACTTTCTCCTCAATTCAACTAAAAACCGGGTTCTTGTCACACAACCAGGAAAGATTAGGCTTGGAGACACATAGACGGGTGAGAAAAATTGAATTTATTGGATGAAAAAGAAAAAAAACAGCAAAGCAAGAAGGATTCCTGTTAACAGGTCCCCTTCTCACTGATTGAATTCCAGATACCACTCAGGAACAGGAGAGGTCAGGCTCCTCCCCACTGCAAAGGGTGTGAACTTACTGAAGCCCCACCCCATCCTCCCAGTGCATGGGCCCCTCGGAGGTTCTCTGGGGATCCCTTTTTACTTGGCTGTCTCATAGCAGTGTCAAGAAAAAACATGTTCCATTAAAAACAGCTCGTTAGTGCCTTTACAACTGGTAATCTCCACAGGTCAAATAAGCATGAGGTATTCGTTGTGTGACTGAGATTTCAGAAAGGGAGCTTCGAGTCTGGTACTGATGGAACTGTCTTACAGCAGGAAGTGGATTTACTCCAATCCTTCAGTGATTCCAAAGACTTCCTTAACAGGCTCTCGTTTCAAAAACCAAAAAAAAAAAAAAAAAAAAAAAATTAACACAGTTTAGGCCTGGCACAGTGGCCCATGCCTGTAATCTCAGCACTTTGGGAGGCCATGGCAGGTAGATCCCTTGAATCCAGGAGTTCAAGACCAGCCTGGGTAACATGGCAAAATCGTGTCTCTACAAAAAATACCAAAAACGTAGCTGAGTACGGTGGTATGTACCTATAGTCCCTGCTACTAGGAAGACTGAGGTAGGAGAATCACATGAGCCTGGGGAGGCTGAAGCTACAGTAAGCCATGTTCACACCACTGCACTCCACCCTGGGTGACAGAGTGAGAATTTGTCTTAAAAAAATTAACTTGGTTTAATAATTCCATGCTGATTAAAATATAACATTGTGAGAAATGTCTTCACCAACTAAAAATGTGCTTGGCTCGCTACAGAAATATTTTCAGGCTGACATGAGAATCGATATACTAATCAGAGCAGAATTGTGAAGTAGACATACGTAACAAGCGTGACTCATGGGATAGAATCATAAACAACTTCATTTTCTCTCCCACTATCTCTTGAAATTTATTCTGTTGGGCTAGTATTTCCATTGCCTCCAAATGAAAACATGGGCAGTCTCTATTACTTTTTCTGCATACTCTTAGGTAATAAAAAGTCCTAGAGTCACTTTAAATCACAAAACATTTTATATCCATAATAAACCAAAAGTTCAAACTTGAATTAAAGCTTCTCCCTCCCCACAGCTGAGACCTGGAGTAGGAGGGGAACATACAGTCAGAGAAGAGCAACTGGATTTTTCTCTTGCTCTTTGTGCTTCTATTTCTCCCCCACCAGCTTAAGTTGGAAAACCTAGAAAGAAAATAAGAGGTTGCAAAAAGACCATGTTTGACTGATACTCTTCTGAGCTGGTATTGGTCCTCTCCAGGTTTGCCAGATATTTAAATGCAATTTCTTCTGTGGGTTCTTCTGAAATCACCCACACACGAATTCATCCACATACACAAAGCTGGCAGTCTCAGCTGCTGTGTCCTTGACAACAGGAGATAATGAAGTCTCTATATCATTGACTAAGGCTCCTTCCTCATCTTTGAGCATGTGGCCATACTCTAGGTTACCCTCTACAGTAAGGTCACTCTCTACAGTAAGGTCATTCTTCTAGATGTCTTCTTGAATATAACTTAACTCACTCTCCGAGTGTGGGGCTGACATCTTTCCCATAGAAAATATTCATGAAGTCACCCATCAATTTACTCATACGCCAAATGCTTGTTGAGCTTCCATTAGGTACCAAACATGCTTGAAAACTTACATATACTAAAATATAAATGAGTAATCAGGTTTAAAGTATACCTTTTCCAAGGGGTATTTGCACTTTTAAGAGAATGTTTTTGAAAACATGAATACATCATGTGACCATAAGCACACAGATGGATTTATTCAGTATAGCCATTCCCAAGAGCTTACCTAGAAGTTGCAGACCTGGGATATGAGTGGTGCTCCACCCATGGGATGTATTCTGAAGGATGAGGCCAGGAGACTTTGAGTCCTCAATGTGTAGGAACACTAGTCTCATCTTTGGGCAGGTGGCCATCGTCCAGTTTACTCTCTTACAGTCAGGTCACTCTTCTAGATGACTTTTTGAATATAACTTAACTCACTCTCATAGTGTGGAGCCAACATCTTTCCTGTAGAAAATATTCCTGAAGTCACCCATCAATTTACTCATAATCCAAATGCTTGTTGAGCTTCCATTAGGTACCAAACACGCTTGAAAACTGATATATACTAAAATATAAATGAGTAATCGGGCTTAAAATGTATCTTGTCCAAAGGGTACTTTTCCAAGGGGCCCACTTAAACTGTATAGTTATTTATGATAATTTGAAGGTAGCTGATGAATTGTAGAGAAGGGAGGGGCTAAAACCCCCAATCTAGTCCTGGTGTCTTTTTTCACATCAATAATATTTATAATTCTGTGTTACTATTAATATTTAACAATAGAATCATAGAATACCTGTACAATAACAGACCTTACAAGTTATCTGGTCAGGGTCTCCCAGTACATATCTCTCCTTTGTATGTAAGGTTACAGGCATATGTTTGTGGAAGACTTGTTAGATAAGAAGGTGCTCTGAGCATGTATGCGGAAAGTCCATCAATGCTAGCTCCAATTCCTATTGACAGTAGTTTGGACTATACAACTATTTATTCTGCAGTCTCAGATCACCAGGGTGAAGGCTAAATTATCATATCACAGATCTACTCATATGTGAAGGAAATGCAATCTAATCTAGCTTGGGGAGTTTGATTCAGAAGGAAACATTACAAGAGGCTAATCAAGATTCTTCTGCTCATAATTTTATAGGGATCCTTGTGTAGGGTATTTGACACTTTAAAGACCAGAAGGAGGTTCACCATGCTCCACGTGAATACTAGAGGGAGCATCAGCCAGCACAAAGACTGAGGTGGGAGAGTACCTGGGGTGCCAGGTGGCCTGTGTGTCTGGGGTGTATTGAAGGATGGGAAGATGGATAAAAGGATAAGAAGGGGGAAGGCAAGCAGATTGTGATGGGTGGTGATTCTCAACCCTGGATTCCCATTCGAATTACTTAGAGATATTTCAGCAAATAGCAATGAGCTTAACTATAAAACCAAAGAAGTTAATGTTTCTGGGACCAGGCCCCTACATCAATACTTCTTTAAAGCTCACCAGATTGTACCTAATGGGAGCCAGGGTGGAGACTCTCTCATAGGTAACTTGACTCTGAGTGAAATGGGAAACCACTCAAACAGGGGTTTTGAGCAGAGGAGTGGCTGATCTTGCCTAGGTTTTCAAGGGTCCCTTTGGCTGCTACTGTGTTAAGAATATAATAGAATGTGAAGGGCAGAAGCAGGAAATCAGTTTCAGAATGCCTCTGCAACAAGAGATGATGGTGCCTTGTCCAGGGCAGGAGCTGTGATGGTGGGAAAAGTTGTTAGATTCTGGGCATACTTGAAGAGAGAGTCAGCAGGATTCACTGATGCACTCGGTATTAGGTAGGGGAGGAAAACAGATGTTAAGGAGGACTCAAAGGCTGTGGGCCCAAGTATGTGCTTTCCTCAGACAGATCAGGAAGGGCCTGTCATCCTTACAGCCACCTTTCGATGCCTCTTTCCTCTCTGCACATTTTAAAGAGCAGTGTCTTTTAAATGTCATAGGATGTATTCTAATCCTAATTGTATGTATTGCTTTATTCTATAGAGCAAGTCCTAAGAATAGCAAACCTGGAGTTTCTACTTTGAAGGGGTATGTTTTTAGTTGCTATTCAAACTTATTGCCAATTGGTTCCTTTTTTTTTTGAGACAGAGCCTCACTCTGTCGCCAGGCTGGAGTGCAGTGGCACGATCTTGGCTCACTGCAACCTCTGCCTCCCTAGTTCAAGCGATTCTTCTGCCTCAGCCCCCTGAGTCGCTGGGACTACAAGTGCGTGCCACCACGCTCGGCTAATTTTTGTATTTTTAGTACAGACAGGGTTTCACTATGTTAGCCAGAATGGTCTCCATCTCTTGACCTCGTGATCTGCTCGCCTCAGCCTCCCAAAGTGCTGGGATTACAGGTATAAGCCACTGAACCCAGCCTAAGTGGTTCTTATTAAACGGTTATTCTCCACCTTACCTCCAATCTGATTGACTTCCTTTTGCCTACTGGTAAGCATTTCAGGCCTGAATTTGTAAAAAGTAATGAATTGTTTCTAGAAATCATCTAGCTTGCCTTGGGTTGGGACTTTGGTTTTGCCAGAGAAAGCACCTTGCACAAGGGCTACCAGAAAATTTTGAGTAGAAGGACTTTGATTAGCCTCTTGTAGTCTTTCTTCCTCAAATGAAACCCTCGAGCAAAACCAGATTGCATTTCCTATACATACATATAAGTAGAACTGCTATTTGAAAATTTAGCCTGTACCCCGGTGAGCTGAAGATGCAAGAAATGACTGTGCAGGCTAAACAGTATCCAGAGGGAATCAAACCAGTATTGGTGGATTTCCAACATGTGTGCTCGGGGCATACTCTTACCTAAAAAATTCCTATGGACACTATCTGATATGGTTTGGCTGTGTTCCAACCCAAATCTCAGCTTGAATTCCCACATGTTGTGGGAGGGACCTGGTGGAAGGCAATCAAATCATGGAGGCAGGTCTTTCCCATGCTGTTCTCATGATAGTGAGTAAATCTCACGAGATCTGATGGTTATTATAAGGGGAAGTTTTCTTGCACAAGCTCTCTCTTTGCTTGCTGCCATCCATGTAAGAGTTCCTCCTTACCTTCCACCATGATTGTGAGGCTTCCCCAGCCACATGGAACTGTAAGTCCAATTAAACCTCTTCCTTTTGTAAATTGCCCAGACTTGGGTATGTCTTTATCAGCAGCATGAAAACAGATTGATATGCGCTCTTTCTGCATGCACACTCACACAGAAAAATACAGATTGAAATTACTGTCTTTTACATATAACTAGAGTGCCATTTTGAATTATACCAAGGATATATTCTTTGTATTGCTTGAAAGCAAAGCCCCTACCTGATATGGTTTGGCTCTGTGTTCCCACCCAAATCTCATCTTGTAGCTCCCATAATTCCCACGTGTTGTGGGAGGTACCCCATGGGAGATAATTGAATCATGGAGTGGGTATTTCCCGTGCTGTTCTCATGACAGTGAATAAGTCTCATGAGATATTATGGTTTTAAAAAAACAGAGTTTACCTGCACAAGCTCTTTCTTTGCCTGCTGCCATCCATGTAAGACATGACTTGCTCCTCCCTGCCTTCTACCATGATTGTGAGGCCTCCCCAACCATGTGAAACTGTAAGTCTATTAAACCTCTTTCTTTTGTAAATTTCCCAGTTTTGGCTATGTCTTTATCAGCAGCGTGAAAATGGACTAATACTCTACCTGAATAGGAATTCAAAACCCAGTAAGAGACAATATGACAAAGAACAGGTGTTGAAATGCAGCAGTAGAGATCATGATCTTTGGAGCCAGGGTCATGGAATCAAATCCTTCTCTACCTTGTACCTTTCTGTTGACTTTGGGCAAGTCATTTTGTGTCTACAAAAACTTTACTCCCCTCATCTGTAAGTGATAATATGCATACTTAACTCTTATGGCTATTGTAATCACTGGATGAGTATTGAACACAGAGTGGCATTTGCACATAGTAAATACTCAGCAAATGTTATTATTCAAATGGCCAAAGGAACTTTAAGGTCCTCATCAGTTGTTTGATTAGGTGGAAATATCTTAGACTACATTCAAAAAGTATCTGTTATACAAAACTACCAAAGCCTAGGGAAAAGTTTGCCATAACATAAAGAGCATAGATCAAGAAGTGGCAAAGTTAAGTACAGCAAGCTCAGAATAAAATAATGATGCAAAAATAGTCCACAAAAGATACCTCAGGGCTGTATTGTGAATCCAGGAGTTAAACATAACTAGAAGATGATAAAAATTGCAAGTAAAAAGATGAATCAAAAAGACTGATGAAACTGGTGTTTGGATATTACCACTAAGATTATGGTCCCCAAGTTCCTTGGAAGAGTAACAGGTAATGGTATCAAGATGTCCATGAATGCATGTGGTGGGAGGGAGAAGCAGGGAGGGGAAGAATGTTGATGAAATGAATTACAACAGAAAAACTGGAGTCATCTTCTTCTGTGACTTCCATTTTATATAGGGATTTGCACTCATCAGAGGTACATGGATATGAGAGGCCACATGACTTATAAAACATTTGATTTTAAAAAAATCTGATGCCCAAATGCCTCGAGTTTCTCAGCTCAGTATGCTGAAGGGTGAAATCAATTACTAAGGCTCAGGGCATCTAGTAAGCCTAATGATGATTTTAGAGTGCAAAATAAACTCATAGGATTATTAATTTATAATGTATTGCATTACCAGTAAAGACAAAAAAAATGCACTCAATACTCCATTGTCCATGCCAACACAATCAAACACTAACACAGATACTTCAAAGATTTTTTGTAGCTTGTATTTTCTTCAAAGATTAGATTGCATATCCTTTTAATTTCTGGTTCATTTCTTGGCCCCTAGGATATTCTGTACCTTCTCTCAGCCACCTTAGCACTCCTCACATCTGCCCTGAAAGCCTTAGGTCAGCCAGCCAGTCAATGAAAAATTATGGGGCATAGGTGGAATATCAGGAAAATAACAATCAGTTTTATTTAATCCATAAATATAAAGCATTTATAGGTCTTTGGATGCACTGGAATAAATGAATTAGAATGACCAAAGGCCCAAAATCTGAGTTGCATTCATTCGAACTTCATAGTCACCGGACGCTTTTAATTTTTTTCTTTTTTCTCCACCAGTCTCTATGTTATCATCACACTTGTTATGGTCAAATGACTATACTCTACATAAACCCATTGTCAACAAGAACAGATTATGTAAATTATCTATGTAAATGTACTTAAACAATTAAAGATATTCTAAGTTCAATAATGCCAGCAAAGAAACACTAATTCTAATTAGACAGCAATCACGCATAGGCTTAAAGTCTCTTAGTACACATTAGCAGAGGGCTTCTTAATGCTTACTGCATACTTTTATGTATTTCACATAATTACGTTAATGCTTATAGATCTGCAAATGTTAAATATATAAATATAAAAGCTCTTTTAAATTGATTCAATTTTCTTCCCACAAATTGCCCCTTTTCATCATACACCTGCATACTTGAAATCACTATATTAATGCAGTCAAGTCAGAAACTAAGAACATTTAGTCCTGCGCACTATTATAGGAACATCAGGGTCCACAGCTGCCTTCCATTAATGCTCTCAGACTGGACTTTCATTTGCAGAATGAGACCCATTGATTGTATAAAAGACATCAGTTTTGTCCTTTAATGACCCATGAGCTCATTTCAAAAGCAGTTCAGTAATGGTTACTACATTAAAACTTCAAACATGCACAACCACAAGATGAGTTTCTAAAGCAAGACTTTCATCAGCATCACAGTGTCATGTGGGAGGAAGAATACTGGCCTGGAAACCAGACTCCTGGCTGCTAATGCAGATTCTGTTACTAACTGGTTGCCTGATCTTGGGCATAGGGTTGCCATATAAAATACAGGACACCAATTAAATTTGAATTTCAAATCAATATCAAATTATGTTTTAGGGTAAGTATGTCCCAAATATTACATGGTATATACTTATATTTTTTAATGATTCACTGATTATCTGAAATTCAAATCTAATTGGGCATCCTGTATTTTTATTTACTAAATCTCGCAATCTTACTTGGGCAAGCTATTAATACAATGATAGCTTCATCATTTGAGAAGTACAGGGGTTGGACAGAATGACCTCTAAGTGAGACACCATAAAACTATTGGGTTCATAGATTAAGCAAGGAGCAAAACTTGCCATATTTGTTTGCCCTAGTTATTAAGAGATTCATGAAAATTACACACATTTAAAACAAAGCAAGGTGGCTGGGCGTGGTGGCTCACACCTGTAATCCCAGCACTTTGGGAGGCCGAGGTGGGCAGATCATGAGGTCAAGAGATGGAGACCATCTGGCCAACATGGTGAAACCCATCTCTACCAAAAATACAAAAACTAGCTGGGCGTGGTGGTGGGCACCTGTAGTCCCAGCTACTGAGGAGGCCAAGGCAGAAGAGTCACTTGAACCCAGGAGGTGGAGGTTGCAGTGAGCCAAGATCACGCCACTGCACTCCAGCCTGGTGACAGAGCAAGACTCTGTCTCCAAACAAACAAGCAAACAAACAAACAAAACAAAGCAAGCTAACCTGTTTGCTTAATGACAAAAATGGATATAGTATCTCTGTAAATTTCCAAACTTGGAGAAAAAGCTCAGGCATTTTAATAGCTTTTATATTTGCTGTCTATTGCTGCATAATAAATCACCTCAAAACTTAGTGGCTTAAAACAACATTTATTACATCACAGTTTCTGTGAGTTAGAAACCCATGCACAGCTCGAGTTCTCTGGCTCAGGATCTCATAAGAATACAGTGAAGATTTTGACTAAGGCTACAGTTATTATTTCAAAGGTCAAATGGACAACTCGCTTCTAAACTTAACACATGTTACACTAAATCCTAACAGGGTTTAGTACCTTGCAGGTTGTTGGACTGAGGGCCTCAGTTTCTGGCTGGCTGCTGGCTACCCTCAGTTCCTTGCTATGTGGACCTCTCTATAAGGCAACTCACAACACGGCAGCTTGATTTATCAGAGCAAGCAAGAAGAGCCAGAGAGCGAATGAACAAGACAGAAGTCACAGTCTTTTACAACCTCATCTTAGCATTGACATGTCATTATGTTTCCCATATGCTATTTCTCAGAACCAAGTCAGTAGGTCCAGCCCACAATCTAGGGAAGGGGTTATACAAAATGTGAATATCAGGAGGTGGGAATCATTAAGAACAATTTTAGACACTGCTTACTACACTTTGAACAATTTTTTTCTGGAAAAAATACTGAACAGCTATCCTAAGTGTAATTTATCAATTAATATGAAGGCTCTGTATTTGGCCCTTAAAAATTAATGGCTAACATTAAAGACATTAGGCTTCGGATCGAAATCAAATTTAGTCATTATTATCATTATATCCTATGTAGTTAGCTTTCTTCCAAAGATCTCTGATAGATCTGCTTCTTTGCCATAAGAAGCATGCAGATAGAGATTTGGTTTATTCCTGTCTCAAAAGTTGGAGTCACAACTCAGGTGTGCTGAAATGTAACTTTATTGATTCAAACTTTCCATGTTTATTACTTCTTGTTTCATTGATGTTCTAACACCCTTAATCTTGTCCTTTACTTGTTTCTGGGTCTAAACTACTATTTTAGGTTAGTAGGTTAGTAAACCATCAACTCTGGATTTCAATTTAGTCAAATTTAAGGTCTTGGGCCTATGTCAGGTTTCTGGTGCTGCCCTACTGGAAGTACCACAAACCGAGTGGCTCTTTTGGAGGCTAGAAGTTTAAAGTTAAGGTGTCAATAGGTCCGCAATCTCTTGAGGGCTCTAGGGGGAAAAAAAAATACTTTCTTGCCTCTTCCTAGCATCTAGTGGTTGCCAGCAATCCTTGGTGTTTCCTAGCTTGTAGATGCATCTCTCCTGTCTCTGCCTCTGTCTTCGTATGGCATTCATCCCTGTGTCTTCTGTATCTTCGTATGGCATTGATCCCTGTGTCTTCTATATCTTCACATGGGATTCTCCCCTGTGTCTTCCATATCTTCACATGGCATTCTCCTCTGTGTCTCCTTTGTACCTCCAGTTCCCTCATCTTATAAGAACACCAGTCATTAGACTAGGGCCCACTCTAATCTGGTATAACCTTACTTTAACTCAATTACATCTGCAATGAACCTATTTCCAAATAAGTCACATTCAGAGCTATGGGGTTAGGACTTAATATATTTTTTGGGGGAGGGGGATATAATTCAACACACAACAGGGTGCTTGGTAAAGATGCAGGTTCCAGCCCCATGAGAACCTTTCATCCTCTGGAAACTGATATTTACAAGTCTTGGAAGGGATTAGGTATCTGCTGGTTAGACCAGCTCTGCAGATGTGCTCTATGAGAGTGGCGCCCAGACCACAGTTTGGCAAGCTCTGCTCAAGCCAACCAGCTATCCTAGTCCACTAACAACAAGCCTCTAGGACTTTGTCTTCTGCATCCTCTTAATCAGAAAATGTAGGCGAGGGACAAAATGTAGGTGTGGCAAAGTGAATAGAACATTAAGGTTAGCACATCAAAGGATGTAAATCTGAACACTGGCTCCACATTAGCTGTATGACTGTAAATCGACTCTGAACCTCTATTTCTTCAACTGCCTCACTGAGTTTTCCTTAGAATTAACATTTGTAAAAGTATCTAGCCAGGTCAAAATACTACACTTTTGTTGCTAAAAAATAGCAACAAAAATTTGTTCGTGCCATTTAGTCCAATAATTCTTCTTCATCATTTGTTCATTTAACATAATGTTCATTTAACATAACACCATATAGCAGACATTGCACTTGGTACAAGGGGCGCTACAGTGAACAATAGGTAGTTTATACCTCATTTTAGAGGAACTATAATTTAAGAAATCTAAAATTACTTTTAATCAAAACTATTCATGCCAACATTAACCAAGTGAAATAACAAATATCTAGCAATAGAGAAATTATTCATCTACTGAGTGAAACACTATACACACATGACAAGACTATGTGGTAATCTGAAAAATGCTTATAATATAAAATAAAAGGTATGGTACAAAACTGTATGCATACCATAATTACAAACATGAAAACAGAAATATATTTATAGAAGAATCAAATAAAACTGACCAAAATAAGATAGTGGTTAAGATAACGTAATAACATTATAAGGGACTTTTTTTACTCCTCTGTTTTCAGTGTCATAAAAAATGCAGTAGCTCATGCCTGTAATCCCAGCACTTTGGGAGGTTTAGTCAGGTGGATCACCCGAGGTCAGGAGTTCCAGACCATCCTGGCCAACATGGTGAAACCCTGTCTCTACTAAAAATACAAAATACAAAATAGCCAGGCATGGTCTTGGGTGCCTGTAGTCCCAGCTACTTGGGAGGCTGAGGCAGGAGACTTGCGTGAACCCAGGCAGCGGAGGTTGCAGTGAGCCAAGATCATGCCATTGCCCTCCAGCCTGGGCAACAGAGTGAGACTGTGCCTCAAAAATAAATAAATAAAATAAAATGTGGTTATATTACATTGAGAGATGAAAAACATCTGTACCAGCTCATTAACAGTAGTTAATTGAGGAGAATGGGATTAATAGGGACTTCTACTTTCTGTTTTATATATTCAAGTATTACTATAAATTTGAAATCAGAAAAAAATAGAGTGTAAGTTAACAGTAATCACTGAATGAAAGCATTTTGTTTCTTCATCTATTTTCGATTTCTAAAACTAATTTCCACAGAAGGAATGGATTTCTTTTGAAATTAGAAAAAAAAAATGTGTTTTTAAATTATTTGTAAATTAATTGGTTACAGTGCCTGGCAAACAATCTACAAATGTCAGGGGGATTTGGTGGTCTTCAGCTTTGGAAGGTCTATCTTGCAGCACACAGCCCAAATGAAACTCTTCTAATCCTAGATGCACTGGGCTTGAATCCAAGAATGCCGTCATGTTTTTCTCTTCTACCCCAGTATCTTCCTGATGCGGCCCAGTATTTTGGTGGTCTTTCTAACTGGTGCAGCACTTTAACAATAGGTATTAAGATTATGACTATAGGATCACATTGAAATGCTCCAAATGCCTCAGATTCATTTTCCTAATCATAACTAATACTTTGGAGCAGATCACGCAATAACTAGAGTTTGAATTATTTTTCCTAGATATATCACGTTTGGCTTCACTCTCATTAACAGAAAGCTTTCTCTCTGGCCCCTCCAGCTGTGAGCATGGCAAAAAGAAGGAGGGGTTCTACTCCCAACTTTCTGACCAACAAGGACCCTCTCACTCCTCCTCTGGCTCTAATTCCAAGCTTCTAAGATGTTTACTTACAAAATTGCTTGTACTAAACAACAAATAATTTATCTTTATGTTAAAGATAAAAACTAACTTACAGATAGAGCTTTAGATACACATGAGGCAGTAAAATTCCAACTGAAAGCAAGTATATTTGATCATAGTTATCTTGGACAATAATTTTTATAGATAAATGCTTATTTCCATTAGGAATCCAACAATATTAAAAGTAGCTGCTGCATTCCCATTACTTTGTCCTCAGATGCCAGAGGGTCATAAGTAGAAAAAATAGGCCTAAAGACAAATCACAGTCAAGATCCTATGGTCCACTCAAAGAGAAACTTAGAAGATCCAAATAATTTTTTTTTATAGTTGTGACCACTTCAACCCTTGGTAGATAATACTCAATTCTCATTTCTAAATCTTGCCTATTTGAAGGGAAGACTTATTTTCCTTTATACTGAAAAGAATCTACCATGTGAAGAGAAGAGTTGGGTGGAGTCCTTGTGTGTGCCGAGGTAGTTGTTTTGTCTTTTTGGTTAAAGTAGAATTGAAACAGTAAACTGGGAAGATTACCAGAGGCCCAGAGCAGAACTTTGAGGTGAGTTTACAATCAATGACTATAAAAAGTATTCCCCAAGGTACTATAACTTTCTTAATATATTAACACACTCAAAACTTTGTTTATTCAACATTGTGCAACCAAGATAATAATTATAAACATCACTGTCTTAGTTGAGTTCTCCCAGAAGGAAATCCTGAAAGAAGCATTCCAAGAAAAATAGCTTATTTATGATAGATTGTGGATACGTAGGGCATATAAAGGCAATATTTTAAAGTATAGGAAAACATGATATAGGGAAGGGAAGCCAGAAAATGTAGAATACTTGTTAAGACATCTACCACAGTTCGCAACTGAAGCTTAAACTCTCAGAGAAACTCTGGAAATTATACAAAACTCACATCTCAGAATAATCTCATTCAAGGAGCAAGACAGCTGGGGTATTCTCTGAAGGGTCAGGCAAGGCTGCTCCCAAAGGGTACTAATGCCTTGGCTCTTCTAGCCTGGCATGCACATAGGCAACATGGCTTGTCACAGTTTCAGAAAACTCAAGGAGTCTTACAAACAAGTGCAAAGCCTGTCAGCAGAAGTCAGCTGAAGCACATTAAGATATATAAAATACATATCTGGGGCACTAACAGTGCCATTTTTATCTTATTTTATGTATAACTTATTTAACACTATATATTGTGGTCATGGTGGACAAATTTTGTTTCCTACTCTCCAATATAAGCTAGAAACTACTTTTCAATAAATAAATCTCCAATGATTTAATTTTACTGTAATGGCCCCTTCTTTCCCCTAAAGGCAAGAATTTTAGAAAAACCAATTAATTTAGGGTTCTAGTATTGGGCTACACTGAGAAATGGTAAGGTATAGTTGTTAATAAGCCCTGTGTCTAAAGCCAAACTGCATGGGTTTAATAAAAAGCTCAGATGCTTACTAGCTGTGCACTTATGTATTAGTTCATTCTCACACTGCTCATAAAGACATACCCAAGACTGGGTCATTTATAAAGGAAAGAGGTTTAATTGACTCACAATTCAGCATGACTGGAGACACCTCAGGAAACTTACAATCATGGCAGAAAGGGAAGCAAACATGTTCTTCTTCACATGGCGGCAGCAAGCAGAAGTACAAAGTGAAGAGTAGAGAAAGTCCCTTATAAAACCATGAGACTTCATGAGAACTCATTCACTATCATGAGAACAACATAGAGGTAACCACCCCCATGATTCAATTGCCTCCCATCAGGTTCCTCCCACAACACATGGGGATTATGGGAACTACAGTTCAAGATAAGATTTGGGTGGGGACACAGTCAAACCATACCAACCTCAAAGTTATTTAACCTCTCTGTACTTCAATGTTTTCTCACCTATAATATGAAGATAATAATTTTATCTACTTGATGGCACTACGGTAAAATTTACATGAGTTAATATAAATAACCCAGAATAATGCATGGCTCCTAGAATAATGCATGGCTTATAATGAACTATAAAGGTACTAGCTATTATCAATATTTCTTCATTTTTTAATTCAACAATTATTTATCGAGCCTTTATGCCAGAGGCTCTTCTTGACCCTACAGCTACACAGATCAGTAAGATATGTGGCAGACCTCTAGTATCCACAGTCTAGTAAAAAAAAGGCTAATAATAATAGTGGGTGGACCACTTATAACTAATTAGATAATTGTACCCCAGTGTGGGACGATCCAAAAGAGCACAGAACAGGGAGCAACCACCTGCTTGTATGAAGCCAGTCAAGTTTGCCCTTGCAGTTGGTATTAGAGGGAAAGTAGGTACTGTGAGATAGAAAGGGGTGATGGTTGCCCTGGGAAGGAAGGACAGCCTGTCTGAGGAAGAAGACTTGTGAACTAGAACAGTGCATTGCAGGAAATTAAGGGCAACTGAAATTTCAGGTGTTGTATTTGAAGAAGTTTTAGGTTGCAACTAGGGAGAAAATGCCTTTGTGCACCAGGTAAAGACTATTGACTTTTCTTTTGTAAAGAAGGAAGCCAGCAGTAGGTTTATGTGGAGTGTGTGTGTGTGTGTGTGTGTGTGTGTGTGTGTGTTGGTATGTAGTGACATTATAGATTTGTTTCTTAGAAAGAAAATTCAGTTATCAATGTGAAGGACTGACTGGAATCAAGAAAGCCAAAAACCTGCTGTGACCACAGTTCAAGGAAAAGATAATAGATAATAAGGCAAACCAAGGCAGAGGCATTAGGGACTAAGAACAATGACAGTTCTAGGAAACTTTTGGAGTTTGTGACAAATTAGGCAGGGCAGAGGGACTGCTTAAGAAAGAAAGTGATTTCCAGCTCTTCGGACTTAAATGGCCATGAGAATAACAAGCATAAGGAATACAAAAGACAACCAAGTTAGTGGAAGGGAGGGGGAAGACCATGATGACTTTAGATAATAACAGGGTAAGTGAAGTGTGAGGTGTCTACAGGAAATTCAAGCAAAGGTGTCTATTTGAGTATCTTTGGATTTAGGAGACATCAACATGTAAGTATGTGAGTAAATGAACTCACCTAGAAGTTATACTCTATTTTGAATAAAATTAGATAACACCATGCTACCTCAACTGCACCAAAATAAATATGAGATGGGTGTATCCATCAAGTTGAATAACATCTCCCATTCCCAGTTTTTCCATGAGTAAGTTTTATATGGAAATAACCACATAACCATATAACCATAACATTTTCTCTTTCATGTTTCTAATAAAGTTTGGTGGCCATTCCATTTTATGATGCTGACTCCAACATACCCACTCTATATTTGATAGAAAAGACAAATCTGGACTATATAAGCCTTGATAACTATGAAGTTATTCAGACGTTAATCTGTCAATGACCACTTGACTGCCTATACTGATTTCAGAGAGTGGTTTGTTAAGAAAGTTTGCTTTCTCTTTTTTTACCTTGTAAGTATGTATCCCAAGATTTTACTGTTAATGAAGACTTCCGTAGATCAAAGAGGCCTGTGTTTCAAGCAAAGATGGTACCTTTAACTGTGCTCCTCTGCTAGAACTTTAAAATAATGAGGCTGGTTTTTCTTAAAAAGAAGACAACACACCCAGCCAGGTGTGGTGGCTCACGCCTGTAATCCCAGCACTTTAGGAGTCCTAGGTGGGTGGATCACGAGGTCAGGAGATCAAGACCATCCTGGCTAACATGGTGAAACCCTATCTCTACTAAAAATACAAAATATTAGCCAGGCGTGGTGGCAGGCACCTGTAGTCCCAGCTACTCGGGAGGCTGAGGCAGGAGAACGGTGTGAACCCAGGAGGCGGAGCTTGCAGTGAGCCGAGATCACACCACTACACTCCAGCCTGGGCAACAGAGTGAGACTCCATCTCAAAAAAAAAAAGAAGACAACACACCCATCTCTGTTTGCATCCTCAATGTTGTGGTCATTTTTATGAGGCTGTACACTTTTTTCCCAATGATACTGCCATCTTTCCAAACATTAGAATTCCTTAAGAATAATCAAAGCCTGGCATTCCTATTTTAATGTACTAAATGACAGCAAATTCGAATCATTTAAAGCTAGATTTGATTTTTTATGCTCTAAATATCATTTACAGCCAAGTGTGACACATAATGTAAGTGATTAAGGTATATAAGTAAGTTCAAGAGTGAAGCATAATCATAAAATAATTGTGATGGTTTTCTTCTATTTTCCTATTTCTATATGAAAATCCCAAACACAAAGTCTGAACATGACTGGATAATTAGAATAAATGACCAATTTGAAGTAAATATATATTCAGTGTTCTAGTCAATTCATTAAATATACATTATATATTCCAGTCTGTTCATTAAAAGAAAAAAATCAGTCTCATTTACTCTTATAAAGTCTTCATATTTCACTAGTGTTTCATATTTTTAATAAAAATGTTTAACAAAACATCCCAAATAAGTTAATTTTACACAAATTTTAATAGATGCTGAAGCTTTAAATATATATATACACTCACCATTAGTCCTTTGTACAATAATTAAGGATATCAAGAAAACCCAATTTAGATTGGTTTATTACTAATTTAAATCTCCTTGTCCTTTATATATAATGTAACATTCTGGCATTTTTTAGTTTATCCCCTAAAACCACACTTTTAATTTAGCCATACATCAATGTTTTAGACAACACAGCTGAAATGTTAATGAATAAGTCTAAAAAAATACCACTGGCCAATTTTTCATTAAAAATAAAATACTCCTTGGAAAAGTGTCACACAAATTGATCATGACTGAATGCTGCTCCCTTAAGGCAGAGCAATGACCTAAGTTTAATTGGTTCACAGAAAAGGAGTCTTATTAGACAAATGTGACAGTAACCTTTAGCTGAATGTCATCTTTAGATTTTTTACCAACAACTTTATAAATGCATAATTAAGACCAATGTTCAATTATATTAATAATTATATACAAAATAGGCAATTAAATGACTTATTTTATTTTTCAGTACCTACTGTGTGCCAGACCAATGCTAGGTAGTAAAAACACAGCAGAAAACAAGATAGACACAGACACAATCCTTACCCTCAGAGCTCTTAGAACACATCATGAATGACTTCTGATTCTATATATATTTTCCATACTCCCTTGTGTGCTGAAGGCAATACCGACAATGATCAAATGTCACATACATCTTATTTTGATGAGAGCTTTGAGTATGATTACCAAAATCAAGTGGAAACATGAGAAAAAGCTTTACTTGTCTTCACATAATAAAACCATGCACTGGTTGATGACAACACTTTCTAATGTGTCTTATCAACGCAGTTCTTCTGAATGGCATTGTTTTATTGCACTTGGGATCATAAACATATGTTCTCAATCTTGTATTTCCCCATTACTTTTGGTGACTTACCCAGTGCTTCCTGGATAACTTAGCTATGGAAAATTTCCAAGTTCATTTGGAATATGGAGCAGACAAAAGGAAAAGACTGATGACACAGGAATATCCAAAGGTATGAGGACCACCACTTCACTTTTTATAGGGTTTGAAAACCTATTTGGAGAGGCCAAGCCTTTACCTGGACAGTCATGATTATCTTCCTTTATTTTTTAGTACTCGTTATGAAGAAAGCATTCTGCTTAGCACCTGCATACATTATTTCATTTAGCTATCACAAGAAGCCCATGAGGTAGGTATTAGTGTCCCTATCTTACAAAGAAACTAAGGCTCAGAGAGATGAAGTAATTTGTCCAAAGTCACATGGTTTGTATTTGTCTGAAATTCCATTTAAACTCAGGCTTATCCAACTCTAAAGTCCAATGTTTAACTACTATGCTATACTGTTCTATAATGGAGGGGGAATGGGAAGAGAAAAAAGAAAAATAAGTGTTAGTAGTGATTACTGTTTAAATTCAGTGGTAAACTCAGTTTTTACCACTTTGTTTAAGCTCATTGACAAATCGATGATAGCAATAAAAGAGTAGAAGAAAAGAATTATCTATCTTTGCTACATCTTTCCACCCCCCAGGTAGGTTTTGGGTTCCCATTAGCCTGTCATTCCAATTGTTATCTCCTTCCCATATTGAGTTGTCAAAAGCAATCTTAACATCAAAACTTCACTGGTGTCAGCTCTCAGATGTGTTCACATTTTTCTACACACTGAAATCCAAAGCTTATTAACTCTCTTTGAAGTAGACTTCAAATCAATTAAGGATGAGCAGGATAACTTACATTATTTTAGTCAATAGTTTCTACTCCTAACTCTTCAACCTTTTCATCAGACTGCTGACAACAAGTAGAATTGACTGACATCTTCTCTAGTGAAAGCATATAGCCATAGTGCAAGAGCCAGGGTCAGGGGAGTGAAACCATGGGGCTGGTTGTTCAACATGATAGAAAGAGAGCAGCCTCAGGGAGAGAAAAAGCTAAGAAGTCACAGCTCCAGAGAGGAGCTGACCAACTAAACTTAAGTTCAAACAAGATCATGGGACTATAATCTATTTTGAGCACATCTTGGCATTTTTGGTGAGGCAGGTCAAGCATCATCTCCAAGTTTGGATTGGGCAATGTAGCCATCGGTCCTGTCCACAGCATTAAGCCACATCGTAGTTTGATGCTGAGGAAAGGAGACAGAACAAGCAGTGTAGCCCTTGGGAAAGCCTAGCTAAAATGGCTGGTATTGGCAACAAATGAAAACATTGGGAAGAACTTCTTACCATGGGCCCGAACGATGTATAATTAGTAAGCCTTCCCTTTCTATTAAATGTGATGTAATGAAAAGCACACAGGATTAAATCAGAATTACAAGTTTCTAACCCCAAATTGGCCACCAACAAATTTGGGCAAGTCATGTAGCCTATTTATCAGTATTTTTTCCCCAAATAAGAAATGAGGTGTCTAACTCAATGATCTTGTAGATTCTTTCAAATTTTGTAGTCTTCTGCTTTGCTTTCAATGGTATATGAGGCTAGACATACACAATATATATGACAACAATAAATACATTTCTTAGCATGTAATTACATATCTTTTAGAAGACTAATTACCCAGGAATGGTGCTGTTAGCTGACTTATAAAGACTACAACAATCCATCTTCAAAATGCCATAGGTATTCATGAAGTATTATAAGTACTCTGATTTTCACAGGATTCAGTTCTGCCAGATATTTCATATGTGCTTCCCTAAGCACATATGAAACTCCAGGTTGTGAGAAACCTGGAGTACAAGATTAAGGGATACTGTTATTTAACTGCACTAGAGCTGTAAAATTTTAACAACTCACTAATAGAAAAACAGAGAATCTAGGTGGTTTTGCTGAGGTTTTGCAATCCTGTTGATGCTTTCAATGTGGAATCCAGCATGAAAGGACTGAAACATCAAAGGAAATACTTCTAGAGTATAGAGAGTTAAAAACTGTCCTCCTGCCTAGATGGATAGAAGAATTCTGAATCTCCATCCTGTACACTCAGGTAATAATGGGGAGAGGGGGAGTAAAAATAAGACATTCAAGAGTCTTGCCAGAACTGAACAACATATTAACCTCCTCAACAAATACAATCTCTTGACATATTTATGTAAAAATGTTTTTGAAAATCAGTAACTGGAATGAATCAAAGTGAGGACATACATACCAACATGATTGTCAAACATCTCTCTTCCTTTCTACTCTAGCATTCCTTAAATGGATTTTGACCTGGAAGAACCTAAATTTTAGTGAAGTATCTCATTTCTGTCTGCAATTTTCAATTGCAGATCATCTGATTGGAATCTGTGAGAAAAAAGCTCTTAGATTTTGACAGCTTGTTCTCTATTGTTTTCCATGCCTTCTTTTATAGATTAAAACTAAACCACAGTCACAAACATATAACAATGAATAGCATATTTAAAACTTGATGGTGAGAACTATTCTGTTTACAACTAAGTTGAACTAATAAATTGTGTGTCTTTTAAAGGGGAAGTTAATACTTCAAGTGAGGATGTAAAATGTGTTCTTCTAATTAAGAACATAAATATAAGCCTAATTCAACACACTCTTTAATTTTCAAAATTCTGGTGCTTATTTATTCTCTAACAAAACAGTAGCCTGGGAACAGAAGATTAACATGGTCAGAATCTATGTACACCATTCTGGTATGTGACAGGGACTAGTTAAAATGCCCCACTTCTCCACTTGAATATGGAATTGAGAAATAAAACAAAAGAGTAAGCAGATGGGGGACTAAAATGTCAGTTACTACTAAAATAGCTGAGTAGGTGGATGTGGCTTATATCAGTGGGAGAGAGAGTGCCTAATACTGAACCTAGATTAGACGGACTAACACACCCAGTCATAGGCACTGATGGACAAGACAGGGCTCCCACTCCATCCACAGCTAATGAAGGGTAGAGCCTTCATTAGGATGAGTAGAGCACTTACTGCCTATAGGCAGTTGACTTTCAAGAGAAATAAAGGAAGGAGCAGATCCAAGCATGTTCACTTTATTCTACCCAAATTCACAAATGAGATAAGGGTTCAGTTCCCCTGGGAATGGATGAGTGAAGAGGCAGACAGAGGCTAGAAATGTCACACTCTTGTCCCCGCCATATGGAAGGAAACACAGGAATGGGGAAGAAGTGTCACTTCCTAACAGTACTGTAATCCAGGCAGTCACTTGATTTGGTGTTAGGGGGTGGGGGTTTGGAGAGGGGGTAAATTCATATCCCCATTGCCTAGTATAGTCTTTTAAATAAGTATTAGAATAATGGCCTATGTAAATTACCAATTAAGATAATAAGTCATAAGTATTAGATTTCTTACAATGCAATTGTCAACTTTCAGAAACAGATAACACAGCAGCATTTACGTTTGAGTAGAACTTTCAAACTGTTGTAGCAAGAGTCCTTATATTTAGGAGGGAAGACAAGGAGGGACAGGTCAAATTTTGGGGAAAGGGTAGTGTTAGTATGGTCTATTATGTTACGGAAGATTCTAGGAAAGCCTACTAAAATTACTTTTAGAGAGTAATTTAATTATTTACTCATGATATCCATATGAATTGTGAGAAAGTTTACCTAGACTGTACCCAAATTGAGCTGAGAATTATTCATGTTGGCAATCTGGGTAGCAAACTATTTCCATGCCTAGTAATGTTGCTTTAAAATCACATTTTTCCATCTTGTAAGCTCACCAAATTGCTCCTCTCACACTGGGTGAATTTCTTTGTTTTTAAATCTTTTAGGCTTAAATTAGACACATCCCTATTTCTACTTGTAAATATAGTGAAAAAAACTGGCCTGCAATACCTTATCCAGAATAAGATCATATGGAATCTCCAATCAAGAGATTAGAATCTCCAATCAAGAGATTAGAATCAAGCATCATTATGGCAGGTGCTTTTATTAAAATGAAAACAACAGGTTTTGTTTTTTACTGTTATTCTAGTATTTCGGATTTGTTTTTTGTTATCAAAGGAATTTCTAAGGTATCAATCTTTAATATCTCTAAATAGATTTAATAAGAAATGCAAGATCATGATCTCCTAAAAGATAGATCCTTTTAAATCAACGATATAATATGCATACTTTTAACAATGAGAAATACACTTTTGGAAACCCCTATTGAGTTGGGACAAGTAAATAGTTTGTGCCATTTACGAAGCAGATTCACATTAATCTATGTCTCTCTGCTATCAGTGACTAATTATGGAAGGAGGTAGAGCAGATGAAAAAAGAAAAAAGCTTCTATGGGAGGGGGCATTTCAATCTCAAAGTCATTTGCACACATAAGTGATTTAACGAGGTTCTTCTTCCCTTATATTCCTTGAAAGAAACTTGTTTAGGAAACAGAATGAAAAATGACTTTTTCTAAAACTCCAACTGATCATAGGCAAGATTCAGTGTGTGTGATAGTCTCACCGCCTTCTTACTAAAAATAGCTCTAAGTTAGAAAGAAAGCAATATATTACAGCAATACAAAGAAGGTATTAACACAATAAAGCATCTTGCCCTACCCCCTCAGTTATAATCACATATACAGTGCTAGAACTTGAAAGCTGTAATCCCAGAGACCAGTCTGGTCCTTCATTTGAAAGATGTGAAAACAGGTTCCAAGACATTAGTCTCCTGCCTAAGATCACACATCCTGTGAAAGGCAAAGGGAGAGCTAGGAACAAAAGCTCCTGATCCAAGTCCAAAGGCCTTTCCTTTGCTAGACTTAGGGCACAAACTGAGGTTTAACCATTAGAATAAGGAAAAGAACAGTCCAAGTTTTACTTCTTAAGCCTACTAAAAGAACAGCGTTTTCAAAAAGAATCCATTACCAAAGATTTAGAATTTACATTTGGAAGGTAGCTCAAAATGTCAGTAGTATGATTCTTTTTGTCCATCTTCATGAAAATAGATCTATACTTAGATCTCTTAGGGTAAAATCCTATATCCACTATTAAGCTATCAGTGATAATATGTGGAAAATAGGGGGCCCAGGAAGAGGAGGTGGAGGGCTACATTCCAACCACTTATTACTTATGTTTTGGTACATTTTAAAGAAATTCCAGATTTGTTTATTGATAGAATTTATGGAATGATTGAGTTTCATCAAAAAGTAACATATTCTTCATGAATGTGTATTAATCCGAATAAGGTAGTCTGTCTTCATTTAAAACCATCTGTTGAAAATGAATTTTTTATGAGTTGTCTTCTCAACAGAGATAAAACAGATGTACATTTAACCCCAAACCTCAGAATCGCTCAGCCTATTCTAAAGCTTGATAAGATGTCTAGGATGTCATATACACAAATTAAAAATAAATTTGTTTACCTTGTGCTTTTATAGTTTAATATTTCAAGCAGAACAAAAGTCTATAAATAAAACTGTTTAGCTTTCAAACCTCATACAGCTCAAAGCCACCCTGCCTTCTGCATACTCACATCACCACTGAACCTTTATTTTTAACACTTTAAAAGAATTAAAATTGATTTGGGCTTACTGGAAATGTCAGATTATTGTCCTAAGATGATAGTGAACAGAAGGGTCCACAGAAGAAGAATAAAATTGGCATAAGGGCCAATGACCTTCCTAAGCAATAGCTTAGAAAGATCAGTCATGCAGGTATGTTACAACTTAATCTGAAAATTTCCAGTTACTTTACACAAGCTCTGTTGCAGCAAGAGACACTAAGTTATTTTCTACCACTAGTAGAACTTCAGAAGACCATTCTTCAAGAGTGGGGAGAAAAGTCTCCTTCTCTGAATGTTAATAGAACCAACTGAACTCTCTCTGAAAGGGTCTGTTCTGCTTTCCATAGCAGCGTGTACATGCCTTCAGATCAGGGCCAGGTATTATAGTGCTTTGCTTTCAACATATCCAGCAAATGCCTGGAGCCCACAAAATGCCTGTCAATGGGAATGAGAATGACTACATGTCATCTTAGAGTTTCTGGGCAGAGTCAGAGGGACTTGTTTCAACCTTTGGCTTGACTGTTTTATTAGCCAGGTAGATGTCTGCTTTTTGAGTTTCAGTTTCTTCATCTTTAGAATGAAGTCTTGCAGTCTACGATATACGTGAATTACCAACATCCCATGATATGTAGGGTACTAAGACAGAACAAGAGATATATTAAGAAGTAGTTCTACAGTAAGTCAATCTAGACATCTCTAGTATCTCTTGGACATCTCTTGAAACCCAAAGGCTACAACCATATTATCTTGCCTTTATCAGAATCTTCGAAAAAATACTGGCTTCAATTGAGGCTCCAGATATGTTTTCCATATCTTTGTAAATACATTTGTAATTGACTCCAAATTGCAACTCCCACATATACTACTTATTGAATGAAATGTCTTTATATCAGCACATGGTTAGAAATTATATTCCAACCTGAAGCATCCAGAAATGAAACAGAAGGGAAATATATGACCTCCCCTTGGCTAATTAGCAAGTTAATAAAACTTGACATTTTAGGGTTACAGAGATCACTGTTTTTAGGACTGGCAGTCTTTTGATCCTACAATTTCTTTTAACATTTGGGAGTTATTATCTCTCAGAGGCTCAAGCTTCTCATCCATTCATAGGAATAGAGAGTGTCCCCAGGTGGTGAAATCCCTGCCCACCTCGCAGAGTTGGGCTCAGATCACTAATGAGGTAGTATGTGTAAACATATATTATAATGTTTTATACAAAATTAAAAGTAATAATAGAATGAAAACCAAACCAATGTCTTTATCCTTTCCATTCCCAAGTTCCTGAATATTTGTTTTGCTTTGAGAAGTGGGTATAGTTTAGGTAATTGTAACGTTTGAGGTGGAAAGACAGATAAAGAGTTTAAAAATAATTGTCACAAAAAATTCAAATTGCCCACCATATTCACAGCACCCCTCCCCAACTGCAGTACACACAGCATACAATTCAGCATTTATTGTTGCAAAGTGACTACCACATGAAAAAAATACTTGTTCTTTTTTAATTTATTTATTATATTCCATTTATTTTATTGCAATAGCAACAAATGGCACACTACTATGAACCACCTATAAGACAGTGTGCACTTGGCCAGGCACGGTGGCTCATGCCTATAATCCCAGAATTTGGGGAGGCCAAGGCGGGTGGATCACTTGAGGCCAGGAGTTCAAGATCAGCCTCGGCAACATGGCAAAACCCTGTCTCTACTAAAAATACAAAAATTAGCTGAGTGTGGTGATGCGTGTCTGTAATCCCAGCTACTTGGGAGTCTGACACACAAGAATTGCTTGAACCCGGGAAGCAGAGGTAAGACAGTGTGCTCTTTTGGAAATGGTATGTGTTGTAGAGGTGTTTAACTTACAAACAATTACCTCTTAATTATATATATGTATTTTTATTGTTGACTTTGTGGATTTTCTGTGCCAAACCTTAAATCCCAAAATGGCTTTCCTTTGTCATTTCCCTACAATGTGGAGCTAGTTCTCTCCACCCACACACATTCTCAAGTGTATATTTTGGAAACGAAAACTATTTATTATTATCCTAAGCAAAACTAAGTTATGACAGTAAATCTGCTGCCAAAACATAGTCAGGACATCTTCCAAAGGCAAATACAAATGATTTGAGGCCATCCATTTTTTACCTACTTCTCTATTCCTCTCCAGGAAAAATAACCTACTTTATTGTTTTGGTTCAGATGTATTTTCCTTTAGTTTGCCTTCTTTTCTGCTGCTTGAAATATGCACTCAGCTTGGTCAGATTAATGCAGTGATAATCTCAAATTTAAAATGAATTAAAAAGAGTCACCTAAGGAATGTGTTTTAAAAAACAGAGATTCTCAGGCCTTTCTTCTAGGTATGCTAATCACTAAATCTAGAGAAAAGCCTGGAAACACACATTTTAACATACATCATGGGTGTTCCTTTAGCCCATTTGGAAAACCACTGATCTCATGCAGGTCTGGTTGGGACCACACTTGAATCTCTACATCTGATTGTTCAACTGGACATTGTCTTAGCCCTGTGGCTCTTCTGAGTGCTTTCAGTGTTTGAATCTTGACAGTAAGGACCTTTCATCACAAAGCTCAAATAATTCACTGTCCTTTCTTTATTTGGAACTCTATTTTAATCCTGGATATAAATATTGCAAGGCCACCAAGTTGCCCAAATTAAGATAAACAGATAAACAGATACACAAAGAGCACTTTTAAATGTAACCTACTTACAGGGAGCAGGGGTTTTATTTTTGAAAACCTATTTACCTACTTTCACTTTCCTTTTTGAAAAGTGTGTTGCTTACAAAACTCAGCTGGGGCAATTTACTCCTCTAAGTATTCAATCAGATTTTCATACCAATTAGGATAATTATAAGCACAATTTAAACAGATTTCTTAATTATAGCTACAAATATCTCTCAGTGAAAACAAGTCCCAGAGCTTTTAACAAAAGAGTTTTCTGTAAATAGTAAGTGAGCACTAATTTCTATGCCTCACATCCGTGGAAAAAAATATTTCTTCTAGTATCCATTTGCAAGTTATAAAGAATATCCTTCATCCTCACTCCTAATCCTATAGGCTCAGACCTACATTTTTTTGTTGTCAAATGTTTGGGCATACATCACTTCACACTGACACCAACTAGAAAACAATATCTCTGGACCAACTCATCAATTAAAGAGTGTGAAGTTGTCTTGGATTTCTTTCACACTCAGCATGGGCTGCATCATTTTTATTCCTGCTAAGAAAACGCTTGCCTAAGAAGCAAGAAGGGATGGGCTTGCTGTGTTGTGACTCAGCCACTACTCTCTGGTTCTGTAGAGTCATGATGGAAAGCATGGTACTCACTCATATCTGACTGATTCACATGGAGAGACAGTGGACTTGACAAATGCTTCAAGGAGGAGTTCAGACAGGTTAAGTTCAGCAAAAGGCCACAATCCCCCTGACTGCAGGCCAAGTGATCTATGTTCAGAGATACGCCAACTACACAGGGAGGGAGCAATGCATAATTCATCATAATTTTTTGGAAAGCTGGAATACATTTTGCCATGAACTTTCCCCTTTCATTTTGAAATCCAAGTGTTTTCAAGGGAAATGGAATCACAGAGCTCAACTGTCAAAAGTAATCTTTGAGAGAGTTATTTAAATAATAGCATTTTATTTAATTAACCCTTCTGAGTGTCTGTGGGGTGCCTAGAAAGCATCACTCAGTTATGCACAACACAGAAAAGACACTGCCCTCTGAACAAATGTCATGTCCACAGAGACTTGACAGCTGTATGGATGTCAAGGTTAATCACTGAAAGCAACATATAAAGAAAACATTCAAAAATGATTCAATAAAAAGAAAGCACAGATGGTAAAAGCTAAACTAAATGTTAGGAATCCACACACATAATTCCTACTGTTTAGAAAAGGAACTGCAGTTTAAAGTGGTAAAATGATTACAAAATAGGTCTGTGAAAAATAAATAATAGAACCCAAGCATTCTAACTTCTGTATAAAATCTACCTCTTCTCATTGCAAATGAAAAGCAAATGGAAGCTTCCATAGGTTACAGAATATTTTTTTCTTTCACAGCCTTACACGTTTATATATCTAGTCAAACATGGTAGATAATGGGAAGACTTTGGAATAATAGTAAGTCTAACTTACCATTTGATTGCCACTAACTGAAACTACATAGATGTAAGAATGGGATAAAGCAGGGGCCTCAAACTCCAAAACGTAAAGAGTCCAAACATGTACAACAAATGAATGAGGCAAGACCAGTGGATACTACAGTAAACCAGAAACATGTACCTTTTCATTGTTTGTTGTCATGAGGGTATGTGTGCCCAGGGCTACCAGATTGTCCTACTTTTCTTAGTAAAGTCAGAAGTCCAAAAATTTTTTTACAAATTCTAATTTTTAAGTGGTAGCATCTAATTTAAAAATTTTGAAATGTTAGGAGAGCCCAATAATACCTATTTGATGGCTGTATTTAGACTGTGAACTGTCAGTTTGCAATCCCTAAGTGGAGCACATCTGGGCAAAGAAAACACAAGAAATGATGCCAGATTTAAAAAAATTATATTTTTAGAAGGAAAAAGTATTGCTTCCTTTTAATGTAAAAAGCATATAACTCAAAATTTTGTGATTCAAACTGTAAGAGCCTAAACGCAAAATTAATAGTGCTTTAATTCAGTAAATATGTACTAATAGTAAAGTTGTGAAGACATTGAGCTAAGTGTTGTAGGGGATATAAAGATGAGTGTGACACTAGCTTGCCCTCAAGAAGATTACTCTTCAGAAGGTAGGAAACAGAAATAGTGAAAATACAGGAAGAATATAATGTATCATTAGAGGATTTGTATAAGGCTCAGAGAAGGAAGAACTTACATTTTCATTAAAACCACAAAAAATTTTCTCAAAGAGTGAATGAACTGGGCAGTAGAGACCAGATTTCTCAGTCAAGCAGCAGATTAATTTCTGCTGAACACCTCCCAGACACAGTCTAGGTATATGGGATGCAGTCAAGAATAAGGCACAGGAGACCCTGCTCTCAAGGAGCTTACATTTTAGTGTAGAGAGACAAACAATGTATAGAAAAGCAAACCAAAAAAGACTTTCAAATACTGAAAAGTGCTAAAAAGAAAATCATCCAGGGTCCAGGGACAGACCTCCCTCATCCATTTATAGCGCTGGCATCATTCACTCTGTACATCCCAGGGGCCTGAAAGGCCAAATCTACATCTGAAAACAGGTTGGGCTAATCTTCTTAAAATTCCGTATTCTTCACCACTAGAGAAAAATGTACCCTCTCAAACTATCCATTGTTATCTTTTCATCACACATACGGTAATGAGATACAGAGTTGGGGGTCTACGTAGAGTGGGCAGGAAAGGTGTCTCTGGAGGCATCACATTTAATTTGGGAAGCCAGACATGAGTAGTTTTCAAAAGTGTTCTGTGCAAGAGGAACAACAAGAACTAGGCCAAGAAGGGAATGAGCTGGACATACTTCAAGAACAGAAAGAAGGACAGTGTGCGGGAACAGTGAACAAGACGCAGCACAGAAAGGTTGAGGTCAGTGGGGTAGATAGTGGCAAGTATTTCAGGCCATGGTAAAAAGTTTATTCTTCTGGTTGCACGGAAAAAGTCACTGAGGGATTTAGAACAGGAAATTAACATGATCTGATTTAGGCCTTAAGGAGATCAGTCCAGTTGGCCTTTGAAAGATGAAGGGGTGGGGAGGGAGGGGCAAATTTGAAGGCAGGGGGACTAGTTGGGAGGTCGTTTCAGCATTAATACCCTGGGCTGTGCTTCAGTAAACATGCCATTCCTCTTGCCAACATGCTATACCTCTTACTGGTTATGTAAAGGAGGTTGTAGCTAGCTCCACCCTTATCACATGACCAAGAGAGTTCAATGATCCCTCTGGTAGACATTGCCATGACAATATTGGTAAAAGTACATTTTCATGTTACATAGCACCTGTTGGCATGCCTGTGAAGTGGTTTTAGTATACTATTTGACATGGCACACCAGCTGATAACCAAGTTAAAGGACTGACTTAACTTGAAGAGGTAAATTTGAAGAAGATAAGTAATAGCTGTTTCGGGGGAATGGTTCAGGGAGAGAACAAAAAATTGAGAGAGTATTATTTGCTACCTGAAACGTTGCTATGAACAAGTTTGAGTTTCTTCTTCATTTATTTAAATAATATTGCCTAAAATGATAGCAATTCACATCATAATGCAGCCAGATTTTTACTATGTTCTTTGTAATGGTGATTACATTTTCCTCCAAGGAAGTATATCTGCACAAACAGTTTAATTTTTTAAACTGAAAATTGGGGAGCCATTAGAGTAAATGTTCTTTCCCCAGTGAATAATGATTATTTAACAGAATAATTTACCTTCCAATGTAGCCACTGAAATGATTACAAAGATATTTCTGAGATTTAAAAAAAAAATCATAAGACAGTAAAAATTAAAGCCAATACATTTGAAAAAAAGGAATGAATGATTTTTCTGGGTTAGATACACTCTATATCTAGAGACAGAAGCAAAGAGAGACAGACAGAGAAACAAAGGGACAAAGACAGAGAGAGGGAGACAGAGAGAGAAAGAGGGAGACAGAGCAAGACAGAGACACAGACAGACACAGAGTTCCCAAGAGACAGACACAGGACACCCTGACAGAGCAAAAGGGAGACCCCAAAAGAGGGAAAGAGCAAGAGAGAATTAAATCTAATATCTATTTCCATAAATAACAAAAAACACAAAATGCACAAAAATAAATGATACTGTTCATGTATACATTATAGCATCTATGTCTATGCATTATCTGTATGTTGAAATATTATAGATACATAAATGTATATGAGTATAAAAATGGAAAAGTATTCAAATTCCCAATAATAGTTACTTCCGAAGATGGAAAGGAAGAATAGACTGAAAGTGGGTTGAGGTAACCTTTATTTCTACGCAAAGATAGATGTGTACGTGCACGTGCATGTGTCTATATGAAGAAACCATCAGTTTTTAACAGCTCTAGATGAAGCTATTAAATTTCTGTTGCAGCCTTCTTTGTGTTTGCCTATTTTTTAATATCTCAAAAGACAAAAAGATGGATAGCCAGGTAGGTCAATTTTGAAGAATTTTTTGTGATGTGACACAAAACCAATTGTTAAATTTCACAAACATCCTTTTAATTGCTGAGACCAAAATGCCTGTAGACTAAAAAAAAAAAAAAAAAAAGACTAGAATGTAGTGCATTACATTTGAGATAATGGTGAATAAGGGGAAGAATGCTATCTCAAAAGTGCAAAACAACAGATCCCTGCTTCAACAGTAAAACCACAACAGATGATAACAAACAGTGTATGCCTGACATTCCTGGAGTTGGTCAACCTTGAAAGTTTCGTTTCTACTTCTGCCAAGATCATAAAAAAGGAATCTCTGACCCAATGGGTTCAAAACACAGCGTGTTTTTCAACTGCAAGTAGACTCATGCCATGGCCTGGGAGAATCTAGGTACACTTCAGATTTTTAAGCACAAAATTAAATAATATTACCCTCTAGCTCACTAAAATAATTCACCAATATAAGATTCACACAAAGCAATTGTGTTCCTGGACCCATAACTTTTAATGAACCTATAACTCAGGTTCATTTTAATGAATCTATAATAGAGTATTTGCATTATATACTTTACATAAGCATACATAAGTTATAAATTATGTTATGTACATCATAACATACATAATTATAAATATACATAGATATTAGGTTTTTGGTTTTTTTGAGAGAGTCTTGCTCTGTCACCCAGGCTAGAGTGCAGTGGCACGATCTTGGCTCACTGCAACCTCTGCCTCTCGGGTTCCAGCGATTTTCTTGCCTCAGCCTCCCAAGTAGGTGGGATTTCAGGCATGCACCACCATGCCCAGCTAGTTTTGTATTTTTAGTAGAGATGGGGTTTCACCATGTTGGCCAGGCTGGTCTCAAACTGCTGGCCTCAAGAGATCTCCCTGCCTCAGCCCCCCAAAGTGCTGGGATTATAGGCGTAAGCCATAGTGCCTGGCCTAGATATTACATATTATCACAAGCCAGTTGAAATGATCAGTCTATGTGTATGCCTGTCTTTCAATTTTGTTAATGAAGAAAGACATTTATATACTTATATAAATATTTAAGGTCAAACAGAATAAAGGTGAGCAAAGAAGAGACTCTTATTTCCCATGGAGCATAAAATAATGAGACTGATAATCCTACAAGAGCCATAAGCCCCACAGGTCACATTTAATGAGAGTAATTCCTTAATTCTTCCAAAACAATTTTCTCCAAGTACAAATGTTTAGAAGGCCCCAAGTAGTCACAATAGCCTTCTCCATACAGCTCTAAGTAGAAATTTATTTTCAAGCACAGCTGACAGAAAGCTGTAATTACATCTGATATTGTCCCTGTGCTGATAAGAAAGGAACGCTTTCCTCACCATTCACTGTAGCTTCTGTGTACAAGAGCCATAGCAATTTATGGCATGTGCTCATTATCTGGGAAATCCACATGCCAAGTTCTGCCATCTTTTATGGAGATGGCAGTTAGAGTCTGGAAGCTTTGGTTTTTGTTTTGGTTTTTATTTAGTTAATTAAACTCATCTACTCTTTTCAGATTCATTGAACATTGATTTGTTTTTTGGTTTTTTTTGTTTTTTATTATTATTATACTTTAAGTTTTAGGGTACATGTGCACAACGTGCAGGTTTGTTACCTATGTATACATGTGCCATGTTGGTGTGCTGCACCCATTAATTCATCATTTATATTAGGTATATCTCCTAATGCTATCCCTCCCCCCTCCCCCAACCCCACAACAGTCCCCGGAGTGTGATGTTCCCCTTCCTGTGTCCATGAGTTCTCATTGTTCAATTCCCACCTATGAGTGAGAACATGTGGTGTTTGGTTTTCTGTCCTTGTGATAGTTTGCTCAGAATGATGGTTTCCAGCTTCATCCATGTCCCTGCAAAGGACATGAACTCTTCCTTTTTATGGCTGCATAGTATTCCATGGTGTATGTGCCACATTTTCTTAATCCAGTCTATCATTGATGGACATTTGGCTTGGTTCCAAGTCTTTGCTTTTGTGAATAGTGCCACAATAAACATACGTGTGCATGTGTCTTTATAGCAGCATGATTTATAATCCTTTGGGTATATACCCAGTAATGGGATGGCTGGATAAAATGGTATTTCTAGTTCTAGATCCTTGAGGAATCGCCACACTGTCTTCCACAATGGTTGAACTAGTTTACAGTCCCATCAACAGTGTAAAAGTGTTCCTATTTCTCCACATCCTCTCCAGCACCTGTTGTTTCCTGACTTTTTAATGATGGCCATTCTAACTGGTGTGAGATGGTATCTCACTGTGGTTTTGATTTGCATTTCTCTGATGGCCAGTGATGATGAGCATTTTTTCATGTGTCTATTGGCTACATAAATGTCTTCTTTTGAGAAGTGTCTGTTCATATCCTTCAGCCACTTTTTGATGGGATTGATTTTTTCTTGTAAATTTGTTTAAATTTTTTGTAGATTCTGGATATTAGCCCTTTGTCTGATGGGTAGATTGTAAAAATTTTCTCCCATTCTGTAGGGTGCCTGTTCACTCTGATGGTAGTTTCTTTTGCTGTGCAGAAGCTCTTTAGTTTAATTAGATCCCATTTGTCAATTTTGGCTTTTGTTGCCATTGCTTTCGGTGTTTTAGTCATGAAGTCCTTGCCCATGCCTATGTCCTGAATGGTATTGCCTAGGTTTTCTTGTAGGGTTTTAATGGTTTTAGGTCTAACATTTAAGTCTTTAATCCATCTTGAATTAATTTTTGTATAAGGTGTAAGGAAAGGATCCAGTTTCAGCTTTCTACATATGGCTAGCCAGTTTTCCCAGCACCATTTATTAAATAGGGAATCCTTTCCCCATTTCTTGTTTTTGTCAGGTTTGTCAAAGATCAGATGGTTGCAGATGTGCGGTATTATTCCTGAGGGCTCTGTTCGGTTCCATTTGTCTATATCTCTGTTTTAGTACCAGCACCATGCTATTTTGGTTACTGTAGCCTTGTAGCATAGTTTGAAGTCAGGTAGCATGATGCCTCCAGCTTTGTTCTTTTGGCTTAGGATTGTCTTGGCAATGTGGGTTCTTTTTTGGTTCCATATGAACTTTAAAGTAGTTTTTTCCAATTCCGTGAAGAAAGTCATTAGTAGTTTGATGGGGATGATACTGAATCTATACATTACCTTGGACAGTATGGCCATTTTCACGATATTGATTCTTCCTATCCATGAGCATGGAATGTTCTTCCATTTGTTTGTGCCCTCTTTTATTTCATTGAGCAGTAGTTTGTAGTTCTCCTTGAAGAGGTCTTGAAACAAATTATAATGGAAACACAATATACCGAAACATATCAGATACAAAAAAAAGCAGTATACAGAGGGAAGTTATAGCTATAAGTGCCTATATCAAAAGAGGGAAAAACTTCAAATAAATAATTGAATGATGCATCTTAAGGAATGAAAAAAGGGAAAACCAAACCCAAATTTAGTAGGAAAAAAATAAAGTCAGAACACAAATAAAATTATAATGAACAACACAAAAGATTTTTTCTAAAAGTTAAACAAAATGGACAAACTTTAGCCAGCCTAAGAAAAAAAGAGGGAGAAGATCCAAATAAATAAAATAAATAATGAAAAAGGAGGCATTACAATTGATACTGCAGAAATTCAAAGGATTATTAGTGGCCACTGTGAGCAACTATATGCTAATAAATTAGAAAATCTAGAAGAAAAGGACAAATTCCTAGATACATACAACCTAGCAAGATTGAACCAGGAAGAAATCCAAAACCTGCATAGACCAATAAAAAGTAAAGAGATTGAGGTTGTAACAAAAAGTCTCCCAGTAAAGAAAGGCCCAGGACCTGATGCTTCACTACTGAATTCTACCAAACATTTAAAGAAGAACTAATACCAATCCTACTCAAACTATTACAAAAAATAGAGGAGGAGTGAACACTTCCAAACTCATTCTGTGAGGCCAATATTACCTGGAAACTAAAACCAGACAAACACACATCAAAAAAAGAAAACTACTGGCCCATGTTACTGATGAATATTGATGCAAAAATCCTCAACAAAATACTAGCAAACTGAATTCAACAATACATTAGAAAGATTCTTCATCAGCTGTGCAAGGTGGCTCATGCCTGTAATCCTAGCATTTTGGGAGGCCAAGGCAGGCAGACTGCCTGAGCTCAAGAGTTCAAGACAGGCTGGGCAACAATGGTGAAACCCTGTCTCTATTAAAATACAAAAAATTAGCCAGGCATGGTGGCACGCACCTGTAGTCCCAGCTACTCAAGAGGCTGAGGTAGGAGAATTGCTTGAACCCAGGAGGCAGAGGTTGCAGTGAGCCGAGATCGTGCCACTGCACTCCAGCCTGGGCAACAGAGCAAGACTCCGTGTCCAAAAAAAAAAAAGAAAAAGAAAGATCTTCATGAGGACCAAGTGGAATTTATCCCTGGAATGCAAGGATGGCTCAACACATGCAATCAATGTGGTACACTATATCAACAGAATGAAGGATAAAAACCAGGTGATAAATTCCATTGACGCTGAAAAAGCATTTGATAAAATTCAAGATCCCTTCATGATTAACAAAAAAACCTCAAAAACTGAAGATAGAAGACATGTACCTCAACATAATAAAAACCATATATGACAGACCAACAGCTAATATATTGAACGGGAAAAAACTGAAAGCCTTTCCTCTAAGATCTGGAACATGACAAGGATGCCCACTGTCACCACTGTTATTCAACATGGTACTGTAATTCCTGTGCTATGTTGGACTTCTAGTACCATGGAAGCAATAGAAAAGCGAAAGAGAGGAAATTCAAATTGGAAAGGATGAAGTTAAATTATCTTTGTTTGCAGATGATATGATCTTATATTTGGAAAAACCCTAGACAACACAAGAAAAATATTAGAACTGATATACAAATTCAGTAAAGCTGCAGGATACAAAATCAACGTACAAAAATCAGTAGCATTTCTATATGCCAACAGTGAATAACGTGAGAAAGAAATCAGAAAGTAATCTCATTTACAATAGTCACACATAAATTTAAATACCCAGGAATTAACCAAAGAAATAAAATATCTCTGTAATAAAAACTATAAAATGCTGATGAAAGAAATTGAAGAGGACACCAAAAAATGGAAAAATATTCCACGTTCATGGATTGGAAGCATTAATCTTGTTAAAATGTCCATAGTACCCTAAGCAATCTACAGATACAATTGTAATCCCTATCAAAATAGCAATGATATTCTTCACAGAAACAGAAAAAAAAATCTTAAAATGTATATGAAACCACAAAAGTCCAAGAATAGTCAAAGCTATCCTAAAAAAAGAAGAAAACTGAGGAAATCACATTACTTGACTTCAAATTATACTATAGAGCTACAGTCATCAAAACAGCATGGTACTGGAATAACAACAGACACATAACCAAAGGAACAGAATAGAGAACTCAGAAACAAATCTGCACACCTAGAATGAACTCATTTTTGACAAAGATGCCAAAAACATACTCTGGGGAAAAGACAATCTCTTCAATAAGTGGTTCTGGGAAAACTAGATACCCATATGCAGAAGAATGAAACTAGACCTCTATCTCTCACTATGTACAAAACTCAAATAAAAATGGATTAAATACTTAAATCTAAGACTGCCAAATATAAAACTACTATCAGAAAACATTGAGAAAAACCTCCAGGACACTGGTCTGGGCAAAAATTTCTTGAGCAATACCCCACAAGTGCACATAACCAAAGCAAAAATGGACAGACGGGATCCCATCAAGTAAACAAGCTTCTGTACAGCAAGAGATACAATCAACAAAGTGAAGAAACCCACAAAATAGGAGAAAATATTTGCAAACTACAAATCTGACAAGGGATTAATAATTAGACTACATAAGGAACTCAAACAACCCTATAAGGAAAAAAAAAACTAATAATACAGAGGTGATTGTTTGGGAGGATGGCAGATGGGAGACAAGGCTAACATGCAGCTCCGACTTGGACAGACAGAACAGCATGTGGAGACTCACACTGTGATCTTTTCTCCAAGAACCACCAAAGGAACGTACCAGGAAAATTTAAATAATTCACAGATCCTTTGAAAGGAGCAGCATGCCTCTGCAAATTCTGTGAAACAGGCAAGAAACTGTGAGTTCCCCAAGTGTGAGATGGGGAAAACCTGCCTGTGAACACACATCCCCACTGGGGAATCTGAAAATACAGATCAGGGAGAAAGGATTTAACCTTACCTAGAGCTGAAATGGATTTAAGGAGTCATGATAAATATAAAATTAGAAGCACCAAAAGGAGTGCCTTGCAAACACTCTCAGTCTTCAGCTTGAGCCCAGGGAAGCAATCTCTGACTAAATCTCACAGGGGTTCTTGGGGAAGGCAGCCAGCAGAATTGGGAAGGGGGAGTCACAGGGTGAAGGAATATTCCAACTGAAATTGGTACTGGTTTCCATTAGGCACAAATTTTCTTGAGCAGAATCCAGGGGATGAATAGAAGCTGCTACAGGTATGAGTACAGAAGCACAGGAGACACCACCAATGGAGTCGGCAGACAGAGAGGGTCAAGGTCTGAAAGCCATGCTTGCTTTTTCAGCAGGGAAGCTCACAGCCTCAGGCAGGTTCCCAACAGGGCACTGCAGGAGTGAAACTGGCCTCACCAACTGTGTGGGAGCTGGGTGAGGCCTCTTGCTACCAGCTATCCCCCACTTCCCTGGCAAACTATGTGAAACAGCAGAGGCAGCCAAGGTCTCCTACGGAACATAACCCCATTGGCCTGAGAACCATTCCTCATTCTTCACAGTTGCCACAGCAAGCCCTGCCCAAGAAAAGCCTGAGCCCAGACTTGCCTAACCCTGCCCCCACTTGATGGTATTTCTCTACCTGCCCTGGGAGCCAAACACAAAACACAGAAACTTTTTGGAGCTTTATGGCTCTTCCCATAGCCTGAAAAATGAAAATATTTATGCTGTCCAACTTAGGGCAAGCTTAGAGCCCCCTACTACTAAAGCAGTTGGTGCTCTCTTGAAAGTACCACCTCCTGGCTGGAGGCCAATCAATGTAGCCCATTACAGCAACTCATGACAGAATAACTCCAATCCCAGGAAGGAAAAGACAACACCTAATTCCACTGCCTGCAACATCCTGGCTAACCAGAGGTCCTGAGTGTGTACACATGACAACTTCACTGCTAGTATAACCAGCATTTGAGAAAGCTAGCAAGGTAAACATATCTAAAACCAAGGACTCTCACAGAATGTACTTCTTCCCCTGCCACTTCCACCAGAGCATGTGCTGGTAGCCACAGTGGGGAGACTTGAAGAAAAATCACAGGAGTCTTTGCAGACATTCCCCACCACCAGCTTGGAGCCATCTTGCCCTGCTGGGTGGTTAGACCCAAGAGAGCAATAACAATCCCTGCAGCCTAGCTCTCAAGAAGCCCCACCCTAAGGGATGGGGGAGAGCACCATGCCAAAGGATCAACCCATGGGATCAGAGAAATGAACACCAGGCCTTGAGTTCCAGACTTTTCCACTGACATAATATATCCAACTTAGAAGAACCAGAAAAGTAATTCTGGTAATATGAAAAAAGAGGGTCCTATAACACCCCCAAAAGATCACACCAGCTCCCCAGAAATGGATCCAAACCAAGATGAAGTCTCTGAATTGCCAGATAAAGAATTCAGAAGGTTGGTTATTAAGGTACTCAAGGAGATAGCAGGGAAAGGTAAAAACCAACTTTAAAAAATTCAAAAAGCAATATGGGATATGGATTAAAAATTCTCCAGAGAAACAGGTATCATAAAGATAAAAAACAATCACAACTTCTAGAAATGAAAAACACACTCAGAGAAATACAAAATATACTGGAAAGAGCTTCAGAGCTCGAAGACAAACCTTTTGAATTAACTAATAAGACAAAGACAAAGAAAAAAAGAATTTAAAAAACCTTCAATAAATTTGAGATTATGTTAAATACCAAACCAAAGAATAATTGGTGTTCCTGAGGAAGAAGAGAAATATGAAAGTTAGGAAAATTTATTTGAGGGAATGACTGAGGAAAACTTCCCTGGCGTTGATAGAGATCTAGACATCCAAACACAAGAAGCTCAAAGAACACATGGGAAATTCATCACAAAAAGATCTTCACCTACGTACATAGTCATCAGGTTATCTAAAGTCAAGACAAAGAAAAGAATCTGAAGAGCTATGAGGCAAAAGCATCAGATTACCTAGAAAGGAAAACATATCAGATTAATAGCAGATTTTTCAGCAGAAACATTACAAGCCAGAAGGTACTGGGATCCCATCTTTAGCCTCCTGAAACAAAATAATGGTCAGCCAAGAATTTTGTACTCAGAAAAACTAAGCCTCATAAGTGAAGGAGAGTTAAAGTCTTTTTCAGACAAACAAATGCTGAGAGAATTCACCACCATCAAGCCAGCACCGCAAGAAATGTTCAAAGGACTTGTAAATACTGAACAAAACCTTGAAATACACCAAAATAGAACCTTATTAAACTATAAATTTCACATGGCCCATAAAACAATAACACAATGGAAAAAAAACCCAAGGTATTAAGGCAACAACCAGCATAACGAATAGAACAGTACCTCATATCTCTATACTAACTTTAAATGTAAATGGCCTAAGTGCTCCACACTGGCAGAATGGATAAAAATCCACCTACAAGGTATCTGAGATCTTCAAGGGACTTAGCTAATGCATAAAGGTTCACATAAACATAAGGTAAAGGGGTGGTAAAACATATTCCACACAAATGGAAACCAAATGCAAGCAGGAGTAGCTATTCTTATATCACACAAAACAGATTTTAAAGCAACAACAGGAAAAAATAGACAAGGAGGGACATAATAATAATAATAACAATAATAATACTAATAATAAAGGATTAGTTCAACAGCAAAAAATCACAATTCTAAATATATATGCATCTAACACTGGAGCTCCCAAATTTATAAAACAATTACTACTGGACCTAATAAATGAGATAGGTGACAACACAATAATAGTGGGGAACTTCAATACTCCATTGACAGCACTAGCCAGGTCATCAAGAGAGAAAGTCAAAGAAGAAACAATGGACTTAAACTATACCCTAGAACAAATAGACTTAGATATCTACAGAATATTTTACCCAACAACAGCAGAATATACATTCTTTTGATCTGCACATGGAATATTCTCCAAGATAGGCCATATAATATGTCACAAAAAAAGCCTCAATAAACTTAAGAAAATCTAAATTATATCAAGTACTCTCTCTGAACACAGTGGAATTAAATTGGAAATTAATTCCAAAAGGAACCCTAAAACTATACATATGCATAAAAATTAAATAATCTGCTCTTGAATGATCTTTGGGTCAACAATGAAATGAGGATGAATATGAAACAATTCTTTGGATTGAATGATAATAGTAACACAACTTATCAAAACCTCTGGGATACAGCAAAAACAGTGCTAAGAAAGTTCATAGGATTAAATGCCTATACAAAAAAGTCTGAAAGAGCACAAATAAACAGTCTAAGGTTACACCTCAAAAAACTAGAGAAACAAGAACAAACCAAACCCAAACCCAGCAGAAAAAAAAGAAATAACAAAGATCAAAGCAGAACTAAATGAAATCATACAAAAAACTACAAAACATAAATGAAACAAAAACCAGATTCTCTAAACAGATCCATAACATTGATAGACCATTAGTGAGATTACCAAGAAAAGAAGAGAGAATATCAACATAAGTTCAATTAGACATGAAACAGAAGACATTACAACTGATACCACAGAAACACAAAAGATCATTCAAGGATACTGTAAACACCTATACATGCAAACTAGAAAATCTAGGGGAGATGAATAACTTCCTGGGAATATATAATTCTAGGCTAAATCAGGAAGGAATAAAAACACTGAACAGAGAGAGGATGAATTGAAACGGCAATAAAAAAAATAGCCAATAGAAAAAGTCCAGGACCAGATGGATTCACAGCTGAATTCTATCAGACATTCAAAAAAGAATTGGTACCAATCTTACTGAAACTATTCTAAAAGACAGACAAGGAACAAATTGTCCCTAAATCATACTATGAAGCCATTATCACCCTAATACCAAAACCAGGGAAGGACATAACACAAAAAGAAAACTACAGACCATTATCTGATGAACATGGATGCAAAGATCATCAACAAAACACTAGAGAACAGACGCCAACAGTATATCAAAAAGATAATCCACCATGATCAAGTGGGTTTCATATGAGGGATGCAGGGATGGTTTAACATATGCAAATAAATAAATATGATAGATCACATAAACAGAATTGAAAACAAAAATCATACGATCATCTCAATAGAAGAAGAAAAAGCATTTAACAAAATCCAGCACCACTTTATGATTAAAATCTCAGCAGTATTGGCATAGAAAAAACATACCTCAAGGTGATAAAAGCCATCTATGACAAACCCACAGCCAACATTATACTGAATAGGGAGAAGTTGAAAGAACTCCCCTGAGAACTGGAACAAGACATGGATGCCCACTTTCACCAACTCTGTTCAACATAGTGCTAGAAGTTCTAGCCAGAGCAATCAGACAAGAGAAAGAAATAAAGAGCATCCAAATAGGTAAACAGGAGGTCAAATTGTCACTGTTTGCTGATGTTATGATCATATACCTAGAAAACCCAGAAGAATTATCCAAAAAGCTCCTAGAGCTGATGAATTAATTATGTAAACTTTCAGGATACAAAATCAATGTACATAATTCAGCAGCACTGCTATACACCAACAGTGACAGAGCTAAGAATCAAATCAAGAACCCAACAACAGCTGCAAAATAAAATAAAATAAGATACTTAGGAAAAGTATTAGTGTGTAATCATACTGCTAGTAAAGACATATACAAGACTGGGTAATTTATAAAGGAAAGAAGTTTAATTGACTCACAATTCAGCATGGCTGTGGAGGCCTCACAATCATGGCTGAGGCAAATGAGGAGCAAAGTCACATCTTACATGGCAGCAGGCAAGAGACTGTGCAGGGAAACCATCAGATTTCATGAGACTTATTTACCACCATGAGAACAGTATGGGAAAAACAGCCCCCCTGATTCAATTATCTACACCTGGCCCCACCCTTGACACATGGGAATTATTAAAATTCAAGGTGAGATTTGGGTGGGGACATAGCCAAACCATATCATTTCATCCCTGGCCCCTCCCAAATCTCATGTCTTCACATTTCAAAACCAATCATGCCTTCCCAACAGTTCCTCAAGGTCTTAACTCATTTCAGCATTAACTCAAAAGTCCACAGTAGAAAGTCTCATCTGAGACAAGGCAAGTCCCTTTCGCCTTATGAGCCTGTAAAATCAACAGCAAGTTAGCTACTCCCCAGATACAATAGAGTACAGGCATTGGATAAATATACCTCTTCCAAATAGGAGAAATTGGACAAAACAAAGGGGCTACAGTCTCCATGAAAGTCCAAAATCCAATAGGGGAGTCATTAAATATTAAAGTTCCTAAATGATCTCCTTTGACTCCATGTCTCACATTTAGGGCATGCTGATGCAAAAGGCAGGCTGCCATGGCTTTGGCAGCTCTGCCCCTGTGGCTTTGCAGGGCACAGCTTCCCTCCTGTCTGCTTTCACAGGCTGGCACTGAGTATCTGTGGCTTTTCTAGGTACATAGTGCAAGCTGTCAGTGAGTCTACCATTCTGGGGTCTAGAGAATAGTGGCCCTCTTCTCACAGCTCCATTAGGCAATACCCCAGTAGGCACTCAGTGTGGGGGCTCCAACCCCACATTTCTCTTCTGTACTGCCCTAGCAGAGGTTCTCCTTGAGGGCTCCACCCCTGCAGCAAATTTATGCCTGGATATCCAGGCATCTTAATACATTCTCTGAAATCTAGGCAGAGGTTCCCAAACCTAAATTCTTGTCTTCTTGATTTAATATACTCCAGAACAAGTCTGGAGGTATCACATTATCCAACTTCAAATTATACTATAACACGATAGTTACCAAAACAGCATAGTACTTGTATAAAAACAGGCATGTAGACCAATGGAACAGAATAGAGAACCCAGAAATAAAGCCAAATTCTTACAGACAACTTATCTTCAACAAAGCAAACAAAAACAAAGTGGAGAAACAACACCCTATTCAACAAATGGTGCTGAGATAATTGGCAAGCCACATGTAGAAGATTGAAACTGGATCCTCATCTCTCACCTTATACAAAAACCAACTCAAGATGGATCAAATACTTAAATCTAAGACCTGAAAACATAAAAATTCTAGAGGATAACATTGGAAAAACTCTTCAAGACATTGGCTTAGGCAGACTTCATGAGCAAGAACTCAAAGCAAATGCAACAAAAACAAAGGTAAATAGATAGGACTTCATTAAACTAAAAAGCTTCTGCACAGCAATAGAAATAATCAGCACGGTAACAGACAACCCACAAAGTGGGAGAAAATATTCACTAACCATACATCCGACAAAGGACTAATATTCAGAATCTACAGGAAACTCAAACAAATCAGCATGAGAAAAACAAATAATACCATCAAAAGTGGACAAGGGACATGAATAGACAATTCTCAAAAGAAGCTATACAAATGGCCAACAAACATTAAAAAATGCTCAAATTCATTAATGATCAGGGAAATGCAAATCAAAACCACAATGCGATACCACCTTACTCCTGCAAGAATGGCCATAATTTAAAAATCAAAAAATAATAGATGTTGGGGTAGATGTGGGGAAAAGGGAACACTTTTACATTACTGGCAGAAATGTAAACTTGTGCAACCACTATGGAAAACAATTTTAATTCCTTAAAGAACTTAAGAGATTCCTTAAAGAAATTCCTTAAAGAACTAAAACTCCCTTTTGATTCAGCAATCCCACTACAGGTAACTACCCATAAGAAAAGAAGTTATTATGTGAAACAGACACTTGAGCACCCATGTTTATAGCAGCACAATTTGCAATTGCAAATATATGAAACCAGCTGGGCATGATGGCTCACACCTATAATCCCAGCACTTTGGGAGGTCAAGGTGGGTGGATCAAGTGGTCAGGAGTTCGAGACCAGCCTGCCCAGCATGGTGAAACCCTGTCTCTACTAAAAATACAAAAATTAGCTAGGCATGGTGGTGTGCACCTGTAATCCCAGGTACTTGGGAGGCTGAGGCAGGAGAATCACTTGAACCTGGGAGGTGGAGGTTGCAGTGAGCTGAGACTGTGCCACTGCACTCCAGCCTGGGTGACAGGGTGATACTGTGTCTCAAAATAAAAGATAAATAAATAAATAAATAATATATTATATAATACATAATAAATAATATTTATTATATATATTTTATATATTATATAATAATATATATTTTATATATATAAACCAGCCTAAATGCCCATCAGTCAACCAGTGGATGAAGAAAATATGGTATGTATACACCATAGAATACTACTCACCCACAAAAAGGAATGAAATAACGGCATTCACAGCAACCTGGGTGGAGTTGGAGAATATTATTTGAAGTGATGAAATACACCAAATACATCCTTCCTTTCAAGTGGGGGCCAAGCTATGAAGACGCAAAGGCATAAGAGTGATATAATGGACTTTCAGGATTTGGAGGAAAGGATGAGAGGGCGGTGAGGGATAAAAGAGTACACATTGAGTACAGTGTACACTGCTCGGGTGATGGGTACACAAAAATCTCAGAGGTCACTACTAAAGAACTTATCCATGTAACCAAAAACCACCTGTTATCCAAAAACTCATTTCTCAAAAAAGACAAATGGCAAACAGGCATCATTGGTGCTCAGCATCATTGGTCACCAGAGAAATGCAAATCAAAACTACAATGAGGCATTATCTTGCCCCAGTTAAAATTGCTTATATCCAACTGACAGGCAACAACAAATCCTGGCGAAAATGTGGAGAAAAGGGAACCCTTGTACACTGTTGGTGGGGATGTAAATTAGTAAGACCACTATGGAGAACAGTTTGGAGGTTCCTCAAGAAACTAAAAATTTAGCTACCATATCATCCAGCCAAATCCCATTGCTTGGTAAATACCCCACAAAAGGGAAATCAGAACATCAAAGAAATATCTGCACTCTCATGTTTTTTTGCAGCACTGTTGACAATACTAAGATTTGGAAGCAACTAAGTGTCTATCAACAGATGAATGGATTAAAAAAAAATGTGGTACATGTACATGGTGGAGTACTATTCAGCCACAAAAAAAGAATGAGATCTAGTCATTTGCAACAACATGGATGGAACTAGAAATCACTAGGTTAAGTAAAATAAGCCAGGCACAGAAAGACAAACATTGCATGCTTTCACTCATTTATGGGATAGAAAGCTCAGAACCTTTGAACTCGTGGACATAGAGAGTGGAAGGATGGTTATCAGAAGCTGGGAAGAGTAGTGGGAGGGTAAGGGGGATATGGGGATAGTAAATGTGTAGGAAAAAAACAGAAAGTATGAATAAGACCTAAAATTCGATAGCACAACAAGGTGACTAAAATCAATAATAGCTTAATTATATATTTTAAAATAACGTAAAGAGTGTAATTGTATTGTTTGTAACTCAAAGAATAAATGCTTGAGGAAATGGATATCCTGATCTCCATCATGTGTTTATTTCACATTGCATACCTGTATCAAAACATCTCATGTACACCATAAATATATACACCTACTATGTACCAAAAAAATTAAAAATAAAAAAATAAATAATAGAAAAGGAGATCTGTATCAATAAATACCAAAGTAAAAATGTATATACCATATAGTGAAATATTTTATATATACATATGTGTGTAAAAAAATACAGAACTGAAACCAAACATCTCAGATCATCTAAAAGAGCAAAATACAGCATTACACTATATATAAGAAGCACATCTATAATTTTAAAGGAGAGAGATTCAGGAAAATTTAAGGGTGGGCAATGAATACAAGGAAAATGCAAATAAATAAAAGGCAATGATCACAATGTTTATATTTGAAAAGGAAGAATTCAAAACAAAAAGCATTAAAGGAGAAAAAGAATATTAAAAATGCTAAAGATATAATTCACAATGAAAACATATTAATAATTAAAATTTCTGTTCCCAGTAATACAGCAAAACATTACATAAAGTGGAAACTGCAGAATATTCAAAGAGAATAGGTAAAGGATATTTAAAAGATTTTAGAAGAATTTAAAACACCTCTCCTAATCCAAGAAAGATCAAGTGGACAAAAAATTGTAAGACTATAGAAAACCTAAATAACAAATCAACAAGGTCTTATATATAAAACCCTAAACTTCAATAGATAATATATCTTTTTTCAAGGGTAAACAAAACATTTATGAAAATTGCTATATCTTAGGTCACAAGAAATGGTAGATCAATACCAAAATTAGAACTAATACGGCACTCTGTGACCAAAATGTTAACACAAAAAGAGCCTTATCTCTGAAAATTAAAAGCATGCTATTAAACAACTCAAAGGAGAACTATGAAACCAAATCACAGAATTTCTTTATAATAAAATCAATGAATACACAACATCTGAACCTATGACAGGGCTAAAGCAATTACCAGAGGACAATTTATAGCATAAATACATTTATCAATAAAACTGAAAATAAACATCCAACCTAAAGAGCTTAAATCAATTACCCACCCCAAAACGAAAAAGGGGTAAGATAAAATCTGAAAATAATTATTTAGAAAAAATGAATATAAAAGCTAGTTCTTTGAAAAAGATTAACAAACCAAACCAATGCTAACCTAATGCAAAAAAGGGTGGAGGGAAGTCAAAATAGACAAATTAGACAACCACCACGGGAAATGACAATCAGAATAAACACTACTAAGAACAACTCTTTGCAAATAAATTTGGAAACTTAGTTTAAATGGTATTTTACAGGAAAAAAATTACAACTTGCCATATGTATTAACCATGTCTTTTATTTTCTATATTCTGATGCTTTGAAATCTTAGGACTTGCTGACCTTGGAGGGACGGCCCCTGACGGTTACCCAATTCTTAGAGATAGTAAAAACACCTTGCCCATAGCGCAGCACATCCTTTAAACATAAACCAACTATTCAGAGCCAATACCGCAACTACTTCCTTTATTAGGTTCTCACACTCAGGGCCATTATCCACCTGCCTGATCACCTCAGTCTCAGGTACCACATGACCAGGGACAACCTGTATGGCCTCGGGCCTGCTGAAATTATTGATAGTAGTATCAAAGAAAAATTAAAATGCAGGCCTCAGTTCAGATATACCCCAAGGCTAACTACCCATAATCATGCAGCCGAAACATAAGCCATCCTGATTTCCCTGACGCTAACTCTAATCATAAAACACAGAATGTGAACTTTTCCTTGTCAACCTGATTCAGTGAAATTAAACCAATCAGATACAGATAAGTCATCTTAAATAGCTCTGTTTACCTTAAAAAGAATGTTAATGTATAACAGCCAATTGCAAAGAAAAAAAGTCAAAATACTTCCTCCTTTATGCTTTATACACTGTATTGTAACTGCTGTGAGCAGAACTTCTTACCGTTTGGTTTGGTGTCCCCTGGATTGCAATCTGTACTTTCTCTTACCATCTGACAATAAATTTTTTAATTTTTCTAACCTGATTTTATTTTATTTTTGACACTGGCCAATGCTAGTGCTACAAGTCACAGTAAAAGCTCTTGCTATTATTATCCCCTCCTCCCTCTAGCTCCTGATATACCCCAGTACTTTTCTGTTTGGCACCTCCATGCCCCTCCACTTGGGATCTATGAGTATGACAAACATACTCATAGTGGCACATACTCACAGTGGCAGTTGTCTCCTAATCTATTGACCTTGCCATATCTAAGTAACAACAAAACCTATATTTTAGGATTACACCTAAAAAGAAAATTATAGACCAGTCTCACTGTGGCCATCACTGCAAAACTATTAACCATATATGACCCAAAATTACAACAACACATAAAAATACATCATGACTAAGTAGGTTTATTCTAAGATTCCCAGGAGTCTAATACAATGCATTCTATTAAGAAATTATATAATCAACTCCAAAGACTCAGAAAAATCAAATTTTAACACCCATTCATTACAATAATAATAAAATAAGAATTGATGAATATTTTCTGAAAGTAATGAGAGCATTTTATTTAAAGGAGAAACACTAGAGATCTTCCTAATGAAATCAGAAACAAGTAAAAAAAAGTCCTCCCTTCTTCATGATTTACTGAATAGTTTGTTGGAGGTGTAAATCAAGAGGAAGCAAGTAGAGGCATAAGAATGAGGCTGGGCGTGATGGGTCATGCCTGTAATCCCAGCACTTTGGGAGGCTGAGGTGGGCAGATCATCTGAGGTCAGGAGTTCAGACAAGTCTGCCCAACATGGTGAAACCCCTTCTCTACTAAAAATACAAAAATTAGCCAAATGTGGTGGCACTTGCCTGTAATCCCAGCTACCTGGGGGGCTGAGGCAAGAGAATCACTTGAACCCAGAAGGCAGAGGTTGCAGTGAGCCAAGATTGCACCACTGTACACCAGCCTGGAGTGAGACTCCATCTTAGCAAAAAAAAAAAGAATGAAAAGGAAGAACTATCCATTCTTTATTTGCAGATGATATAATTACACAACTGTCAAAATCCCAAAGTTGACAGAAAATAATACAAAAATAAGAGAATTTAGAAAATAGTAAGTTATAAAATCACCATGCAAAGATACACAGCATTCATTTATACACTCACATGTTAAAAAAAAAATAACCAAAGAAAAAGATATCTCCATTTACAAAAGCAGAAGGCAAGGAAGAAAGTACGCTAGAAGGAAAGTGAGAAACCAGACCAAGGCCTACATTTAGCAATAAATGCCCAAAACCTACAAAGAAAATTATAAAATATTGCTGAAAAATACAAAACCAGACTGGAACAAATGAGCATACATAACATTCTTGCATAGGAAGACCCAACATCATAAAGGTGAACGTTTTTTTCAAATTTGATTTGTTAAAGCAAAATTAAAATGTAAACCAAACCTGAAAAATTCCGAAGCAAACAAACCAACTAGACCTTAAAAATAGCTCGACCCTTGCTTAGAAAGAACACTAAACTTCTTTCAGTTTGTTGCTCCCCAATTCATGAATTGCTACCTATTCAAATAAACTTCCTTAAATTTTATTGTGATTTAGATTTTTCTTTTACAGATTTATAAAAGTAACACAATTCCAAACCTAAGCAAAACTTAACTTGGGTCATTTCTGATAAATGCTGTAAATGGTCATGCTTACATTAGACAGCAACAAAACTTAACCTCAGCTAGTCATAAGCAGCAAACAACATATGGTTATGTGATTAAAGGCTTTCCAACAAGGTAAACTGAAAAAGGCAATTTTATGACTGCAATCAATCTGTTTATTTTGCTTCCTTATTCACCCAATAAACACTTACCTCTGACACTTCGTTATCAGAGCACTAGATCTCTTTCAGTTTGTTGCTTCCCAATTCATGAATTGCTACTTAGTCACAAAAACTCCTTAAAATTTTATTGTGACTCAGATTTTTCTTTTACAGATATATAAATATAATAGAATTCCAATAAAAATACCATTTTTTTCCTGCAGCTAGATAGTTGTTTTTAAAAGGGCAATGGAGCCAGGCATGGTGGCTCACACCTGTAATCCCAGCACTTTGAGAGGCTGAGGTGGGTGGATCACCTGAGGTCAGGAGTTAGAGACCAGCGTGGCCAACATGGCAAAACCCCTTCTCTACTAAAAACACAAAAATTAGCTGGGTGTGGTGGCAGGCACCTGTAATCCCAGCTACTCAGGAGGCTGAGGCAGGAGAATTGCTTGAACCCAGAAGGTGGAGGTTGCAGTGAGCCGAGATCATGCCACTGCACTACAGCCTGGGCAAAAGAGAAAGACTCTGTCTAAAAATAAGTAAATAAATAAAAATTTTAAAATAAATAAAAGGGCAATGGAAAAAAACAAAACACAAGATTAGTCAGAATAGCCCTGAAAAAGAACTATGAAGGAGACCCAGCACAATTAGATAATAAAACATATTATAAAGCCTCAATAGAAGTGTGTTGATGTTTAAAAATTCACACAATCCAGCAAAATAGAGCTGAAAATCTAGACATGGATTTAATAACTTACGGAAACTTAGAGTATAATGAGAAGTAGCCCAAAAAAATCAATGAGGAAAATGATGAACATTTAAATACAATCCATTGTGATCATTAGAGTTATAAGACAAAGTATAAAATTTGATCAATTCCTCAACTATACAATAGTATAAATCCCAGAGATTTAAAATCTTAAAAATTATATCATAAAAGTACTCAAGGAAGCATGGGTGAATAACTTATCGACTGAAGCGGGAAAAAATTCCCTATGACATAAATTAAGTAATGTAATTAAGAGACTGATAAATTCCACAGAAATATTCTTATGGCACAGAAACATTGAACAACCTAAGCCAGGTTAAAAGACAAATAATATACTGGGAAAATACATTTAAAACTTTTATATGATGCAGGTTTAGTATCCTAAATGTAGAGAAAGCTTCTAAGTGTAGCAAGAAAGGAAAAAACTGGAAAGACAGTTTACTCAAAAAGAAATTCGCATATACCGTTGGCAAGGCTATGGGCAAGCAGACACTCTCACTTATTGCTAGCAGCAATGCAAAGTATATAAATCCCCCTAGAGAGGAACCTGACACTATTAATCAAAAATACAACTTCACTTAGCCTTTCACCCAGCACCTTATTTTCAGAAATCTACCCCAAAGACACCTCGGCAAAAAACAAAAAGACTTTTTACAAAGCTATCAATGGCAGTATTGTTAATAACAGCAAAAAAGTAGAAATGCCCTTCAATAGCAGACTGATTGAATGCACCATGAAATATTCATACAATGAAATACTGCACAGATATAAAAGGGACTAAGAAATACATCTTTTCTATGTAGTGATTCCCAGTTTACATTTTATAGTTAAAAAAAAAGCAAGGTAGAGAACATATGTAAATTATTCCATCGTTTATCTAAGTAAAGGGCAATCCAAATATACAATATATATGCATATTTACTTAACAATGGAAGGATAGACTGCAAAATATTTTGGTGGTTACCTATAAAAGAGGAAGAAAATAAGCTGGAGGACACAAGGATAGAAGCCTGATTTTTCTGGACATATCTTGTTTTTGTACAGTTGGTTTTGGAAATATGTAAATAATAAAACTAAATGAACATTATAATAAAAAACCCAATTCCTTAAAAATTGAAATAAATGAATCTAACTCTTGAATTGATAGTGTAACTATATAAAAAGGAATTATTTAGTTGCTCAATCCTAGGGAGATTTACTTTCAGGACAGAAAGAGCCATTAAAAATAAATCTGCTTCCAGTAATTATATAATTGGTCATAGTGTTGATATTATTCTAAGACAGTTGTCTGAATTGTAAGAAAAATTAGTCTGTGAGATACAAATGTAAATTAGATGAGGTAACAAATACTGTTTAGTCCTGTGTTTGAATTGGAAGTTATCAGTACACACACAAGATGGATTTTATCTTTTTAAAAAACTTTTAACTTAACAGTCTGAATAAGCCTACACACAGTGACCAACCTAGTTGTAATTCACAGCCCTATTACTGAGATAATGGTATTCTACTTTCCACTGAAAGAAACCAAGGACCTTTAGAAAGATGGCTGATTTCAGGTTTTAGCAAGAAAATGTTCAATATTAGTCTGGAAAATGTTGTCATACTAGAAGGCAATAAAGTTACCAAAATTACTAAAAGGGTTCAGAAACCTACTTGATGTTCTTTTTGCCCAAAATATTTGAGCATTAATAATATTGTAGGCCAGGCGCTGTGGCTCACGTCTGTAATCCCAGCACTTTGGGTGGCCAAGGCGGGAAGATCACTCGATGCCAGGAGTTCCAGACCAGCCTGGGCAACATAATTAGACCTGGTCTTTATAAAAAGTTTAAAAATTACCTGGGTACAGTGGCATGTCTGTAATCTCAGCTACTCAGCCGGTTGAGGTGATAGGATCGCTTAAGCCCAGGAGTTTGGGGCTGCAGTGAGTTATGATCGTGTCACTGGACTCTGGGTGACAGAGAAAGACCGTATCTCCAAAAATAATAATAATCACTGTTATAACAAATTGAAACACATCAAATATAGTCATGTGTGACATAATGACATTTACGTCAATGATGGACAGCATGCAAAATGATGGTCCCATAATATTATAACGAAGCTGAAAAATTCCTATCACCTAATGATGTTGTAGCCATGGTAACATTGGAGTGCAAATTGCCTGTCATATTCAGTAAAGTACCATGCTGTACAGAGTTGTAGCCTAGAAGTATAGCAGGTTATACCTTCTAGGTTTGCATAAGCACACTCTGATGTTCACACAATGAAATTGCCCAAGGATTCATTTCTCAGGACATACCCCCATCATTAAGTAACACTTTACTGGATATTTAGATTCAGGAGTTCATAATGATTCTTAAAAAAAAAAAAAAAATCTTGTTAGTCACCTTTGAAAAATGTTAGAGAAGTGATTCATTATTTTGAAAAATAGTTAACTCAAATGGTCAAAAAAATGAATGAACTATTTACTCAGAGTAGATAAATGTATCTCAAAGTAGCCAAATAGCTAATGCAGTGTTATTTCTCTTTACAGAAGTATCCTAGCGAGTAAGGAATGATAAATTAGAATACCACAATTTTGCAATTCTTAATAAGTTAATGGATTTAGCCCGTTATTGTCAATGGCTGTTAACCACACAAAAGAAACAAACAGAAATTCCTAGAAGTACCTAATACTACAAACATTCCTGATAAAATATTTGAACTTGAATCTGATCAACCCTCTACATATGACCATCAGTTTGCAAGAATATAGGGAGTAAGCAAACATGGTAAATGACACTATGAGATGAAATCAGTAAAGTCCACACTATGAGAATCTATCAAAGTAATACAACTCAGTTTCTCCTAAAAAACAAATTACAAAGGGAGGGGGGAAGATGGAGAAGCAACATGCAGATTAAAGATTTAAGCAACATGTCAGCCAATTACACTGCACAGATCTTATTCAGATCCTGATTCAAAATAACCTTAAAATAAATCATGTACAACTGGAAAAAATTAATCATTAACTGGATACTTGATGATATTAAGGAATTATTGTTAACTTTTTGGACAATAAAATGGTCACTTTGTTTTAAAAAGAACCCTTATCTTTTACAAATTTATAGAAACATTTACAGATAAACTGATAGAATATCTGGAATTTTCTTCAAATGAAGCTGAAGTGGGTGGGATGTAGATGAAACATGAGTTGACAATTATTGAATCTTGATGGGAGAGTACGAAAAATCATTTTATTATTCTTTCATTTTGCATTTTAACAAGTTAAAGAAGAAAAAAATCTACACTGTTCACTGATTTTTTATTTTCAAGTTTTTATTTCTTTCCTCTGCTACACCATTAACTCCTAGCTGTTTTGCATAACATTTTAGAATTTTATTCCTTTTATTAATTTATAGTACTAGAAATAAAAATAATCAATATTTATTTTTATTCAGAATAATCTGCTAGATGCAATGAAAACCACACAGGAGGAGCCACAACCCACTCCTTGAGAAACTTAAAATTTATGGACATAAATATATGTAAACATCTTAGGAAACTTATCCATGACCTTATTAAATAACGGTTCTCATTTTTTTGAACAGCATATTGTATTTCAAAGTGTGTAACCTACTTATGATCTACTTCTTTAGGGCTGCTATGAAATTAAATGAAAGCATGTGTAAAAAGTACTTAGCATCATGCCTTGAATATAAGTGCTAGACAAATGGTAGCTGTGAAACCGCCAATCCTTAATCCAGGAATCTTGTTCCTGAAACATGCTACCATATAAAAATAAAAATTCAGGAAATGGAATGATGCTCAATAGAAGATAGTGCAAACCGTTGTGCAATTTAAACAACAAAGAATAAAAAAGGAAAACAGCAAAGAGCCCTGGAAGAAGTAAATTTTGCAATGGAGTTTTATGCAAAGGATGAATAGTTATTACAGAAGAAGGACATCACTAATTGGGAATATTACAAGAGTCAAAGTGCAGAGACTAGCCCAAGCAACGTATATTTAATATCATTTTATGCTGAAGCAAAGGAGAATAATGAGAGGTTAAACTGGAGAGGTAGGCTGGGGCAAAAAGGAAGGGACAACATCCCTTCCAGCGATGTACTTGCCAATTCAAATTAAAAGTGAAAAGGACTAAATACCATGTAAGAGATGAGAACGCAGAAAGGCATAAGGATTTATGGCTAAATATTTTAGGGAGAAGTACCACTTTCCTATAACTCAGTTTTTCTCCAAAGAGAATCAAGCACTGAAAGCATTTGATCCGTGGCTTCTGTTTACCCATTTACTTATTTCTTCCTTTTGGAGGAAGAATGATCTGTGTAGTTGGTAAATTTAGAAATGAACTGAGAATGGTCAGGGCTCTTAGGCCCTCCTTTTCCTTGGGAGAGGCTGTCTAAGGAGGCACACCATGCTGTGTTCCTCACATGGTGAATCCCGCTCCGGTCCCACACTGCTTAGCGGTAGGTAAGAGTTATTTTGCCCCTTACACAAAGCCATGCCCCTAAACAGCCTTTAGCAGTGATAAAAGTGAGGTTTGGCCTTCATCAGTCACCCCATTATCTTATTTATTATTTTGTTTAGGACTTGGATTGAGAAGCAGGTGCTAGTTATTAGAAGAACTGAAATATTTTATTAACAATATAAACAATAGGAACACACTAAAGGTTCTTCAGTAAAGGAGGTAAAAATGCTTTAAATTATTCAGCTGTTTTGTGGTGAAGGAAACAGAGACAAGCTAGTTACGGGAAACAAGGTGCAATGAATTGAACCTACTAGCTTCTGTCTTCTAAGGCAAGTGTTGGCAAACCTGTAAAGAACCAGATAGAACTATTTTAGGCTTTCTGGGCCACATATGGTCTTTGTTACATTTTTTAAAACCCATAAAAAATATAAAAACCATTCTTAGCTAGTGAGCTGTACAAAAGGTGATGGGCTATAGAAAAACAAGCTGTAGGTTAGATTTGGCTCAAGAGCCACAATTTGTCCAACCTCTGTCAAGAAATAATTTCTTCAGAAAGGGGATTATGTTCTCGTGAAAATTACAAAACAAATTCCAATAAACAAAGATTAGCCAATTTCTGTCAGTCAGTAAAACTTCTTAGTTAAAACCACTCTGGAGCTCCGGCCCCTGTTTAATAATAGAGTTAGTCTCTGAGATATTGCTTATAAAACCCCTACACATAATGTCCATACATATAATCACATAGGTTATTGCTCAACATAACCAGTAATTTTGGAGGTTTGTGTGTGCAATGCTTGCCAGGAAAGCTTCACTCTTCTCCTTGTTGGCTAATTATCCTGTGCTCTGCTGCATGGCAGTTTTAGTGTACTTGCTGATTCAAATTAAAAGTGAAAAGGACTAAATATCATGTAAGAGATGAGAACACAGAAAGGCATAAACTTTATATTATTATTTGCTTCTGCCAACAATGTCTTTAGTGCAGAGAAGGCTACCTGTTTTATATCAAGCTGGATATAAAATATTTAATTCCTTGTGTTTTTACTCACATCAGTTTTAAAGTAGTCTCTCTTCTTGCACAACTATAGTTACTGCATTTGTAATAAGTTTTGGATACCAGAAAATGAAATAAATACATCCCAGGGATGAAATTGTTTTTTCTTCAACTGTAGTTTTTCTAAAGGACTTGAGCCCTGCAAAATTGGATGTTTAACTGTGGTTATTTATGATTTATGAGTGTTAAAATGCCTACGGGCTAAATACAAAAAATAATAATTTCAGTGTTTTTATTCTTGTGTCAGTCTCATAAGTCATATTTGAAGAAATTGAATTTCACATTGCCTTTAAGATTCACCCTTGAGCTAAGACCAAGATTAGCGATATTTCAGATTAAAGAAAAGGAAATTGTTCAGAAGGTTGAGGGGAACTAACAAAGGCGATTCCAAACACAGAGGTTTTTTTATAAACGTAATAAATATATACAGAGTCGTATGTGTGCAGTTTGTCTCTCCGAAGAATACAAAGCCTGTTGCAGAGAAGAGATCCTTAGTACTTCTGGTGTCTCCATATGCACTTCAGGGCACAAGGAACACTAGTTTTGTTTGATATATAATTAATAGACTTTATTTTTTGGAGCAATTTTGGACTCACAGAAAAATTGAGGAGAAAGTATACAGAATTCCTATATACCTTCTCTCCTCCTCCAAAAACAATTTCCCCTATTACTAGCATCTTGCATTTGTGTGGTACATTTGCTACAACTGATGAACCAAAGTTGATTTATTATTGACCAAAATCCGTATTTTACATTAGGTTTCACCCTGTGTTGTAGAGTTCTATGGTTTTTGAAAAATGCATAATGTGTCCACCATTATAGTATCATATGGAATAGTTTCAGAGCCCTAAAAATGCCTGATGCTCTACTTAATTCATCGCACCCACTCTCCCCATGAGCACCTGGCAACCACCAATCAATCATTTTCCTATCTCTATAGCTTTGCCTTTTCCAAATGCCATATGGCTGGAATCTTATAGTATGTAGCCTTTTCAGATTGGCACATTTTACTTAGCAATATTTAAGGTTTCTCCATGTCTTTTCATGGCTTGATATATTATTTCTTCTTATCACCAGCTCTTTTGTAAGAGCAGAAAAACTCACCAAACTCCTCAAGTAGTTAAAGTCTCACTAAAAGGCACTTATTGAGGGATATTAAAAAATTCTGAGTGAATAAGTGAGTTTACCAGTAAATACTTACCTGACAAAATTGTTCACAGGCTCTTCATGCAAGAAGTTACTATACAGCTTCCCTAAATAGAATTTTCAAATATAATGGCATTCACAAAATAATGAAAAATGGCAGAAACACAGTTAATGCACATCATCTCTCACTCCAGGTTATGATCAAGGGCCAAGCACCACCAGAGCAGAGAGACATAAAGGAGATAAATGTACCTGCCAGTTTCAAAGTTATGTCCATTCGCAAATAGGTGAAATTCATTCAGGAAATGAGAAAATAACCCATTCTCAATTATGTCTGTGCTATTTGTAGGACATCACCTTCGTATAAAGGAGCTCCACCTTGTGCAGCTTACATCTCGGCAAATATTGCTAGAACAAGCATAGGACAGTAGTCCCTGTTCAGCCATTTAATAGCTCTGGGATTCCACTGAGTCACTTTTTCTCTGTGGCATAGAGAAAATAATGCTGCTCTTCCTGATTCAAATAATTCTGAGGATCAAAGAAGATTGAGATGAATAGAGGAGATAAAGGTGATACATGAAGAAATACTTCCAAACTATTAAAAGGTTTGCTCTTGTGTTGTAATGCTGATGTTATCGGATGTACTCCAACCCTTTTACCATCCCTCTCCCACGGCAGCACTCTTCCCAGGTAAGTGGCGTTCTAGAGGACCTTACAAAAAAAGAATCTGCTTAAGTAGGGAGACAATAAGAGACCCTGTCAAGCAAAAAGTAAATAGGTATTATAGAAAGGTCAACAGAAAAGTGACAAAACCTTTCTAGAAGGAAAAATGCAGCAGTAGCAATGTGTAAACCAGAGGAGAAGCTCTACGCTTCCAAGATAAGAATGAATCTGAAAGGCAGCACCCATCTCCTGGAGGCTGAAGGTCAAACAGGTAGCACCACCCAAATGTCTCCTACAGGGCATTCTTGCACAGCAATAAGAAGGAGGCTTCTGAGTATTCCCTGCTGAATGCTGAAGTGTGGTTATACCTGATTTCTTCCAAAGTGTACTGCCTTCACTGGCTGAACAGAGAGACAAGTATTGAAAGCACAACTCTCCATAAGTGGCATTGACTCAGATATCCAAGCCAGCCACACTAACTAAACCAAATCAATTTCTTTTCATTAGCTTATTCAATTGGGGAGGAGAAGGCAGGACATTACCTACAAAACAAAGGGACAACAAACTGCTCAGGCTCCCCTAAAGCACCGCTGTTAGATCAAAAAGAAGCTTCATCTTTGGGGTCTATACCTATGCTACTTAAAAAGTGACAAGCAAATCAAGGGCTTAGCAAATTCAGGACAGCACTCAACAGGCACCAAGCACACCAAGGTGAAGTAATATGTTAACCTTGTTACATATCTACCACAAAAAACATATATAATTTTACTCTCAAATTCATGTATAACCACACCAAATGCTGTAGGTAAATACTGACAGTCTAATAATGGCTTTTAAAGCAAAAGTAAGAGCTCTGGTCAAAATGGTATGAGTTCACACTTGGCTAAAACCATCTGTATTCCAAACACAGAAAAATGATAGATTATTAAAAATCCAAAAAGACATAGCCAGACACAAAACCTCAGGAAACATCTCTTTAGCGAAAATAGAACAAAACTGCAAAGCAATAATAACTGAAGCCTTGGCCTTACCGAGTTCTGGGTCTGAAAGCAGGCAGAAGTTCAGCCCTATCATTTAAGAGAGTGAAAAGAACTCCCTGTGAAAAGCGGAACTGTAGCCTGGCTGACTGTGTGAAGAGAGGAGTTGGAGGTGCCACATAAGCAGTCTTCAGAAAGGCAGCTAAATTAAAACTGCTACCAACTACCACCTGTGGCTCAAGTTTTCAGCAAGCTTTGAGACTAGAGAGGTAAGAGGTCACAGAAAGAATCTAAAGAATAATAAATGAATGAAGCTACCCACTGACTCTTTGACCAGTGGGTCACAGAGTCTCTGAAATATTCTATAGTCATAGGACAGAAGCCCTGAAATGATAATGAAAATCTCATTCTAAGCCAGTTACCCAAGGAATAAGAAACCATGAGAGAAGCTTGAGCAAAACGTCTACATAAAATTAAAATCAGACACGATATTAAAACATAGGAACAGGAAGTCACTATAAGATTAGTTTTATGAAATAGTCTGACAAAAGCTTTAAAATTGGTAAAAGACGCTCAAAAATATGAAGAAATAACTTTCATTTAGAAAAGAGCAAGAGATTATAATATAATACGGGAAAAAAGCAAGTAGAGGATGAAATTAAAAAGAACACAAGGCCAGGCACGGTGGCTCACGCCTGTAATCCTAGCACTTTGGGAGGCTGAGGTGGGTGGATCACCTGAAGTCAGGAGCTTTAGATTAGACTGGCCAACATGGTGAAACCCCGACTCTACTAGAAATACAAAAATAAGCCAGGCATGGTGGTGCATGTCTGTAGTCCCAGCTACTTGGAAGGCTGAGGCAAGTGAATTGCTTAAACTTGGGAGGTGGAGGGCGCAGTGAGCCGAGATCACCCCATCACCCCACTGCACTCCAGCCTGGCGACTGAATGAGACTACCTCTCAAAAAAAAAAAAAAAAAAAAAAAATTGTATTTCAAGTACCTAGCAGAAAGAGAAAAGGAAAGATACATCATAATGCAATAGCAGATTATCAAGGAAAAAGAGAACTCCTCATACAATAGTAAACCACTTGAAACTTGTGAAACTACCCTCCAACTGTGAAATTAGTGCTTCTAATGTCTTCATATGTATCATAGGGCACAGAAGCACCTGCACAATAGAGGGAGCTCAATCTAAGACGATCTCCTTAATCCGGAGTTACATGAAGGGCACTAAAGTAGTCCTAGCTTTGTTGTGCCGGGCAGAGAGAAATACATATCCTCTGTTCAGGAAAGTATTCTCTAGTTAGGCCCCCAGGATGCTCACAGAATAATTTCAAACAAATATAAACTCGCAGTTAAAGTTTATCATGCCAACAAGAAAACAAGTCACCATGAGTGTCAGCAAAAATAAGCAGCAATCCCTAGACACTTTACATATTTACTTTGTAAGAATAAAATTTATAAAATATGTATAAAATGTCTACAAAAACAGAAGATGTCATCACAAAAATGAGCCATCACTGAGGCCAAAAGTGACCAGGTAGATTTTTTTTTAATCTAGTGGAACTTTTAGGAACAAGTTTTATTTTCTTGTTTAAATCAAACACACAATGGGTGGGATAAACAGCAGAATTCATGAACTAGATGATACATTTGAAGAAGTTACCCATAATGCAGCTTAGAGGTACACGTAATGGAAAATATAGAATGAAAGAAATAAACAGGGTAGAATTAGAAGTTCTAATTGAAGTTCAGACGGACACATTCAGTATCTTTACTCATACTGGACCTGAAGTCTGTATCTCCTGATTCACTTGTGAATCTTTGAGAAATGTTCAACTTCGACAGTTTAAATCTCTTCTCTGCAGCCTCTCTTCCCCACCCGTCCTGTCTGTCTTTCTCAAACCAAATCAACTAATCACATTATTTGTTGCACATCCTTTACTTCTCTGTATTACCTCTTAGATAGAAAGTTGGTCCAAGAGTATCTCATGAATTCATTTTATTCATAAATATTACAGCAGAATAGATCTCTCATACAAATTCCAGGAGGTAGAAAGAAAAAATAAGCAGGGAGGGAAGTAAAGTGGGAGACAGCAGTCAGTGAAAAACTACTCATAACAAAGGACGAGGAACATCATTTTAATAAGTGAAAGAAAGCACAGGCCTCTAAAAATGACTTACTCAAAAATCCAGAATAAAAACAAGAAGAGTTTAACTCTGTAAAGCTTTTAATAGGATGCTTTAAAAAAAGAAGAAAAGCCTCTATCACCAGGAGTAAAAACCCATAAGTAGAATAAACTGGGGGAGAAGACTACAAAAATATGAGTCACAAGATAGGTCAAGGGAAAGGGTGAGACAAGAAAATCTTACAGGAATACATAAAAATGTGAAGCTAAATGTAATCGAATGCAGAAAATAAAATTAGAGATGTGGAAGTCAAAATCGAGTACCTCTCTTAGAATGTGGAAGAAGGCCGGGCGCGGTGCCTCATGCCTGTAATCCCAGCACTTTCGGAGGCCGAGGCGGGCGGATCACGAGGTCAGAAGATCGAGACCATCCTGGTTAACACGGTGAAACCCCGTCTCTACTAAAAATACAAAAAAAACTAGCTGGGCGAGGTGGCGGGCGCCTGTAGTCCCAGCTACTCTGGAGGCTGAGGCAGGAAAATGGCGTGAACCCCGGGGGGCGGAGCCTGCAGTGAGCCGAGATCGCGCCACTGCACTCCAGCCTGGGCGACAGCGAGACTCCGTCTCAAAAAAAAAAAAAAAAGAATGTGGAAGAAAAGACAAAAAGGGTAGAATAAGAGGAAAGATAATAAATACTCAGACAACAGAGATGCAACATGACTGTGAAGGAGCATTAACAATGGGAATAGATGAACACACAAAACGTTCTTGGTTAGGGAAAAAAGCATGGGGTGGGGGTCCTTCCTTGGGGTGGGGGTGAGGGGGCCTTCCTCCATCTTCAAAGCCAGCAATGACAGATTGCATTCTTCTCTCATCACTCTGACAACTCTTCTGCCTCTGCCTTCCCCTTTTAAGAATTCTGGGGATGAGACTGAGCCCACCTGATCATACAGGCTGATCTCCCTAACTTAAGGTCACCTTATAAGCAACTTATTTCCATCTGCAACCTAAATTGCCCTTTGTATTATAATGTAACATATTCACAATTTCCAAGGACGAGGAAGTGGACATCTTCGTGGGGTGGGGCGGGGGGGGCATTATTCTGCCTACCTCAGTCTCCTAATAGAGTTTGCTTAATCATGTTTCAGAATCTGCACTCATACCATTATCTGAGGTCTAATTTAGCTGATAACTCTTAAACATCTGGGCCATTCTCTGCTTAGTCCTTCAGCATCCAACTTAAAATTATTTTCCACCATGAAGCCTTTTCTGCTACCTCCTCATGTCCTATCTCTCTCAACTAATTACCTAAATAAAATAGCCACATAACTTTTCAAACGATAATCCTTTAACTTACTGTGTCACTTTTGTAATTCTGTTCTATGTGTATTTTATCCCCAAATAAGCTTTAATCTCTATGGAAAAATATGTTTACAAAGCACTTATAATAGTGAGTGAATTATTATAAAATAGTACAGGGTATAAAAACAACGCAAAATTGAATACACAGTATCATCTAATTATTGAAGAAGATGCAGAGAAATATGATTGGAATGTTAATAGAATTATCTCATAGTAAGGGAATTAATGTTGTTTATTTTTCTTTCTTTAAAATGCTTGGGTTTTTCGTCAGTGTTCTTTCTGCCTCCCATAGCCTTTCTGCCCACCTCCCAGTTCACCTGCAGCTTCAATGGGCAGTTCTCAAACTACTGACAGATCCCAACCTTAAGGCCTGCATTTCTCAACTTCTCTGACCAAGGATTTTCTCTGGCTTCTTTAGACCTTGCTTAACCCACATGCAAAACTTCCCACGGAAAAGCCTGGGAGTTACTGATGGGAAACCCACCACCAATGAGAGACAGAGCAGGGGGATAAACATCCCGGGTTCTGTCCCCTCACATGCCTGAGGCACAGTCTGTACAGTTCCTCAGGAGGGTTCCCATTGGGACTGAGCCTCAGTCATCCACAACAATGACACATTCATTCATGCACATTTTATTGTTTTTTTTTTCTCTTCCATGTTTTACTTTTTCCATTTCATTACTTTTGCTTCCTGGGTCACTTTCTATATAAACCACCTGATGTAGGCAAACAGCTCATCTGTGGCACCTGGCCATCTTGCAGGCTTGAACCATGACTTACTCAGAGTCTTTAAGAAATGCCTTGTGATCTGTCCAAAACATGAGAGGATGGGAGGTCTGTAAGGAGTTGATATGAGGCCACCTCCCAGTCACCTCCCTGTTGATGATCACAGGACAGTTTCTTACCCCCTCCCCAATTCAGGTGAGATATGGACCTTCCACTCCAGCCCCACCAGAACAGAGTTGAAGAACATAAACCTACCTGTGCCCATCTAGATGGAGGTCTAGGAGTGATGTTGTAGTCATCTGGCCCCTTTTGCTTCAGAGCGTGGGACAAGGATCAAGGGCATGGTCTTGTAGCTCATTCATCTTTTCACTGCTACGCAAGTAATAAGTGGTCTAAATCTAAGAGTGGCTCATTGGATCTTTACCATTGAACCTACTAGGCCTTGGATTTGCCTGTTTTGCATGTATGTGCTCGACATATACACTCAAGTCCTTGGCTCGGGGTCAGCATTTGGAGAAACTGAAACTAAGAAATGCATGTGTCACTTTTATAATGTCATATTCTGATATTAACTAAAAAATGAGGATATAAACATAACATACTATATAAATTTGAATTTGTAAGTAGAGAGTGTATGTGACAGTGTGAAAGCAAAGCCAAAAGGAAAAGTCCCCAAAACGTAAACAATAATTATATCAAGAAGGAGTATAGTGTCTTAGTCAGTTCGGGTTGTTCCCACCATAGATGAGGTAGCATATACACAACGGAAACTTCTCACAGTTCTAGAGACTGGAAGTCCAGATCAGGGTTCTGACAGATTCCATGTCTGGTGAGAGTCTGCTTCCTGATTCATAGATAGTGCCTTCTCACGGAGGTCTCACATGGTGGAAGAGGCAGGGGGTCTCCTTCCATCTTCCTTTTTAAGGGCACTGATCTTATTCATGAGGACTCTGCCCCAACAACCTAATTACGTCCCAAAGGCACTATCTCTTATACCATTACATTGAGGATTAGGATGTCAACTATGAATCTGGAGGAACATAAACATTATATCTATGACAAAGGGAGATTATCGTGACTTTTATCTCTATACTTTTCAGTTTCTAAAATTTCAATCATGAGCATCATTATTTTATAATTTTAAAAACATATGTTTTGGAAGGAATATTTGAAATATACATGGCAAGAACATTTATTCTTTTTTTTTTTTTTTTTGAGATGGAGTCTCGCTCTGTCGCCCTGGCTGGAGTGCAGTGGCGCAATCTCGGCTCACTGCAAGCTCCGCCTCCCGGGTTCATGCCATTCTCCTGCCTCAGCCTCTCCGAGTAACTGGGACTACAGGCGCCCGCCACCACACCCGGCTAATTTTTTTGTATTTTTAGTAGAGACGGGGTTTCACCGTGGTCTCGATCTCCTGACCTCGTGATCCGCCCACCTCGGCCTCCCAAAGTGCTGGGATTACAAGCGTGAGCCACCGCGCCTGGCCTGAACATTTGTTCTTTAATTAGAGATGTTTTTATACATGGGCACGTAAAATGTAAGCATTCAAAACTAAAGTGGACAAAGGACATAAGCTCTTCATAAAAGAAATATAGAAAGCTAACAAATATATATAAGGCAGCCCAATCTTAATCAAAGGTTAAGCATCAAAGTCTCATAAATCAAAGTATCCATAATCAAATGGACACAAATTAAATTAAAACAATGAGGTACCATTGTTTGCTATTAACTTGGCAAATTAAGTGATAATAACTGATGTTAATATGGGTGCAGGAAAATAAGCACTCTCATATAGCATTGTTAGGAGTATAAACTCATCTAATGCCCTAAAGGCCTTTACAAAGCCTTATAAATGTACTTTCTCTTGACATGATATCACTTAAAATAATTTTTTCTCTAGAAAAATCAGAGCTATTCACAAAAAAAAGTCATGCATAAAATTTAATTTCTGATTGCTGGAATTATGGATGATTTTCATTTCATTTTTAAACTTTTCTGTCATTTTCAAATATTTTCACTAAATATGGAGAATGTTTTAAACAGGAAAATGTTACATAAATATTATTTTCTATTTTAAAAGAAAAAAACATTAACTAATAAATTCCACAAGAAAAGCACCATTCCTTTGCTTTTCCTACCTTCATTCCATTAATATGTGTGAAGATGATGCAGGTAAACTGATTTGCCCCAGCAGGCCATGTGCAGGGAAAAAACAGAACTATTTGTTTCTCTGCCTTGACATGAATACAACATGGCTTTTCACTAAAGTTAAAGATGGAATGATTTGGCAGCAGAAATGAACTGAAGGCAATTTTCTATCTCTCTGCGTCTGAATACGCAGGTAACATTTCAAATGTCACCTGTAGGTTTTTTCTGCATTAACAACCCCTTATTTGCATCTCTAAAACACATAGTGCATATAGCCAATTGATACAAAAAGATATTAATACGTGCTTCACTCTTTACACAGTGAACATTAAAAGATATTAATACATGCTTCACCCTTTACACAGTAAATGTTAATGTTGAAGCTATGATGAGGAGAAAATATTTTGCCAGTTACTATGAGAAATAGACTAGCATATTTCATTCTTCACACAGTGTATGTTAACACTGAAGCTATAATGAAGATAAAAAAAAGTTTTCTTCTCAGAATCTGATAGTTTTAGCTTTAAGAGCTAGAACATTTTAATGTCAATTTCCTTCATTTGATAGATCAGGCCTTTCCTGTTTATACTAACACAGTACATAGATATTTTGAATTAATGCTAAGATACTCAGCTCCTGGAGCCTGAAGGTAGTTTCTTGCATTTGCCAATAAGAAAAAAGATAATCTAGCAGTGTCTTAGTAAAATCAGCAATTTCTCATACTTTAAAGTGCCATATTTTGTCAAATCTAAGATGCTGTAACTTGTTGAGATGCACAATTATTTTAGGTACTGTAGGAAAACATTGCAAAGTAAAATAAACTATGAGAAACTGTGTACCTAAATCATAAAATGCATCCGAATTTCAGAGATGTTCACATACAGGGAAAGGAGGACCTCTGAGAATCAAAGAATGATAATGCATCATTTATGTGTTTCAACAATGGACTGGAGGCAGTTCTCCTACATTTAGTTAATTTTCTGCTTTCTGATTTCTGAAAGGAACTGACAGATTTATAAACATATTCAAAGCTTAACCACTCAAAGCCTTGTTTGAACTCCATACCACAGTACATCGTGCACAATTGGCAATGTGCTGGAGCCACATTTAGACCTGAATGTGCAAGGAGGTTGTTAAATTGTCAAGAATCTTGTGAGCTGGTTGTTACAGCCACTATTACAAATTAAATTATATTAACTTGAAATGAGATAAGTCTTATCAAAAACAAAGGTAATAAATACTCAAAAAGCATCACCTTCTAATTATGTTGCTGCATTTTACTATTATGTATGCTGTTGACATTATGCCTATTGTATCTGTACAGCAGAAATACTATATAATGGTGAGTTCCTGCACATCTCTTTACAATTCTTCATTCAGGGATGTCACTTTGATAATCCGAAATCAGCCCTGGTGGAAATATTTACACAATGGAAATTGGCATATATTACAAATCATGGCTTCTGCCTCCAGAAATTCTGTTGTTACACATGTACCAGCACAGCACTGCCTACAGTAACAAAAAACTGTAAAAGGGTTGATTCTAAAATTGATACACTAGGTATACATTACGCGTAAATTTATATGCATACAGATGAAGGTAGTAGATCACAGTAAAAATAAGTGGCAGGAAACAAACACAAAAATCTAAAATCTAAACACTGCCCTTAAAAGAAATAGAAAAGCTTTAAGAAATGATAAGATGTATATTATTCAAATTATTCAGGGGGGACAAAAAGGTTACTTCAGATTTCAGTGTTCCAATTTCAATACTCAAATGCCTAAATAACCTTCTTACCTTGACTACTTAATAAAATGCAGAAGGCTACGCACTATTATCTTTTACCATATGGAAGCTCTATTCAAGCGAGTTACATTTTATCCACAGTTTCTCATTAAATAAGAGACAATATTACTTTCATTTTTCAATGACAACAACCTGGCATGAATTTGACTATATAATGTTGTTCTCAGAATGACCTACCTTATCTACCAACTAGTGAAATCCAACTGGGTCAAATAAAATTTAGATGCTAACTAAATACTGATGACTGAAGCAACAATCTTAAAATCTTTCATCATTTCGTGAAGAATGATATTAAGTGATTTCTGTATAAAATAGTCAAAGAATACCATGATCTCATAAAATTTCAAAGACTGCAGTTCACTGTTCTTTGCCACATATCTGAGCACTTGGGTAACCTGAGGAGATTTATTTATGAGAATTCATGTAAATCCCATTAGGCTCTTCTTAATACCCAGTGGCACTTTAGAGCTAATATATTTTATTTGCATTTACATAATACAATTTGATAGTCTCATATTGCATAATCTCATTTCACTCAGTTCATTTTATAAGGAAAACATATTGCTTGCAGCTTTTCTACAAGAGACCCCATGTGAACTATACCTAAATAACTTACAGAGTACTGGTTGCCATGGCTGTACAGAAAAAGTAAGACACTATTGCTAATAGGAATGTTGGAAAAACTGATTTCCAACCTGGATTTATGATGCTAGTTTGTTGATTATATGATTTAATGAAGCCAATTCAGCATCCAACTCTTACCCAAGAAACTAGGGGAAAATACTCCTTTTTATAATTTTTTAAAAAATAATATGTAAACACTTATAAGCAAATTAAAAAAAATAAATTTATCAATACTATCAATATTATCTGTGTTTGACTCTTAGTTTCCTTGTCTAACGTTCTTTTCTCCTCCTTAATGTAACTGAAGTTTTCACTAGGGATATTTCGATAAAAGTCACTAAACAACAAGTTTCTCAGTGTGAACAAAGAGAGACAAAAGCATGACTGAGCATGTTTCCTTTGGAAAATGTCAACAAGCCCATCATTGCTTAGACAAAGCTTCACTGAGGAGTTTGGAGGAGAGAATGACAAGTGATAAACTTAGAAAGCTATATTGGGACATCATCACAAAAGAGCCCAGTGCATGTCTTGACACAAAGTTTGGTGTTCCATTGTAATGCAACCAACAGTCACCACCTGTTATTTTAAAAATAGGGCACAATTTTAAAAATACTTTGGAAGTAGCAGTTTGGCAGCTGAGTAAGGAGAGTTTAGGGAAAGAAAGGTGCTGAACAAGGGATATTAACTTCTCAGGACACACCTGCAGTAGGCTAAGTGAGAGACAGAAAAAACTTGCAGTGTAAAGTAGACTTCAAGAATCACTACATGGACATACTGTTTTCCATTTTAGAAGTCCAGTCATATTTGTGATAATATAGGAGCTCTGCAGCTTTACTGAAACTTGAAGAGTTTCTACAAAGAATCTGAGCCACTGGTCTTTATTTCATTTCCTCCCCTAGAAATTCCTCCCCCAACACACCCCTGCAGAATAGAGATTCTAGTACTCCCCATCCTTCTCTCATCGCAAATACTGATTTTTTAGGAAGCAGCTCAGTCCAGATAGTCTGCCCTTTCCAGACCCTGGAATTCTGAAGAATAACATTTTCTCCCTCTTATTATACATATATAGGCATATATTGGGGATATTGTGGATTCAGCTCTAGACCACCAAAGGAAAATGAATATAATAATAAAATGAGTCACGATTTTTTCTTGCTTCTTAATGTGTATAAAATATATGTTTACACTATAAGGTAGTCTACTAAGTGTGCAATAGCATTACATTTTTTAAGATGTACTACATTAACCAAAAAATACTTTATTCGGAAAATGATGGATAGGAGACAGGATTAGCATGCAGCTCCCACCTGGACAGAGAGAACAGTGTGTGAAGACTCATGCTGTGAACTTTTGCTCCAAGAACCACCACAGTAGTATACCAGAAAAACAGGAAAGAATTCACAGACCCTTTGAAAGAAGTGGCGTGCAGCTGCAAACTCTGCAAGATAACCAAAAAACTGTGAGTTCCCAAAGTGTGAGGTGGGGTATGTCTGCCTCCAAACAGACACATCCACTGAGAACTCTGAAAATTAAGATCACAGGATAAGATTTGAGCTGACCTAGAGTTGAAACAGATTTAGGGAGCTGAACAAAATGCAAAAGTAGAAGAAGCAGCAGCAGGAAGAGCTCTGTAGTCATTGCCGGTCCCCAGCTCAAGCCCAGGGAAGACATTCCTGGTTTTTTGTTTGTTTGTTTTGTTTTGTTTTTGAGACAGAGTCTCGCTGTGTCACCCAGGCTGGAGTGCAGTGGCGTGATCTCGGCTCACTGCAAACTCTGTCTTCTGGGTTCATGCCATTCTCCTGCCTCAGCCTCCCGAGTAGCTGGGACTACAGGTGCTCACCACCACGCCCGGCTAATTTTTTCGATTTTTAGTAGAGATGGGGTTTCAATGTGTTAGCCAGGATGGTCTCGATCTCCTGACCTCGTGATCTGCCTGCCTCAGCCTCCCAAAGTACTGGGATTACAGGCATGAGCCACCGCGCCTGGCCGCCATTCCTGGTTTTATCTCAAAGGGTCTTTGGGGATGGGAAGACAGCCAGCCTTGGGGTGGGGCCACAGGATGAACAAGATCCCAGCTGAACTTTGTAATAATTTCAACTGAGCATAAATTTTCCTGAGCAGAATCTGGAGGGGGGGAAATAAGAAGTATAGATATGAGTGTAGAAGCTGCAGACAATGGTGCATGCAGGTGGGGAGTGGCCAGGTCTGAGAATCCTGCTTGTTTTGTCAGCTGGGGGGCTTGTAGTCTTGGGGAAGAGCTAAGCCTTGCTCATCAGCTGCCTGGATATAAAGTCAGTGCTGTTGGTAGTGGGGAGGGAGGGCATGGTGGGAGTGAAAATGACCTTGCTGGCTATATGGGAACTGGGTAAGGCCAGTCACTGCTAGCTTCCCCCACTTTCCTGATGACATGTATGATGCAGCAGAGGCAGCCATAATCCCACTGGAAACATAACTCCATTGGCCTGAGAACCACGCTCTCAACCCCCACAACAGCAACAGCAAGGCCTGCCTATGGAGAGTCGGAACTCAGACCCACCCAAACCTGCCCTCACCTGATGGGCTTTCTCTACTCGCCCTGGTATCTGAAGACAAAAGACATAAACAATAACCAGCATGATGAATGGAACAGTTCCTCACATCTCAATACCAACATTGAATGTAAATGGCCTAAATGCCCCGCTTAAAGATACAGATGGCAGAAAGGATAAAAATCCACCAACTAAGTATGTGCTGTCTTCAAGAGACTCACATAACACATAAGAACTCATGTAAACTTATGACTTTGACAAGTTGAGAGAAGAAGGCTTCAGACGATCAAACTACTCTGAGCTACGGGAGGAAATTCAAAACAATAGCAAAGAAGTTAAAAACTTTGAAAAAAAAGTAGAAGAATGGATAACTAGAATAACCAATGGAGAGAAGGGCTTAAAGGAGCTGATGGAGCTGAAAGCCAAGTTTCAAGAACTACGGGAAGATTGCAGAAGCCTCAGTAGCAGATGCGATCAAATGGAAGAAAGGGTATCGCTGATGGAAGATGAAATGAATGAAATGAAGCGAGAAGGGAAGTTTAGAGAAAAAATAATAAAAAGAAATGAACAAAGCCTCCAAGAAATTTGGGACTATGTGAAAAGACCAAACCTACATCTGATTGGTGTACCTGAAAATGACGGGGAGAATGGAACCAAGTTGGAAAACACTCTGTAAGATATTATCCAGGAGAACTTCCCCAATCCAGCAAGGCAGGCCAACATTCAGATTCAGGAAATACAGAGAACGCCACAAAGATACTCCTCGAGAAGAGTAACTCCAAGACACATAATTGTCAGATTCACCAAAGTTGAAATGAAGGAAAAAATGTTAAGGGCAGCCAGAGAGAAAGGTCGGGTTACCCACAAAGGGAAGCCCGTCAGACTAACAGCTGATCTCTCAGCAGAAACTCTACAAGCCAGAAGAGAGTGAGGGCCGATATTCAACATTCTTAAAGAAAAGAATTTTCAACCCAGAATTTCATATCCAGCCAAACTAAGCTTCATAAGTGAAGGAGAAATAAAATACTTTACAGAAAAGCAAACGCTGAGAGATTTTGTCACCACCAGGCCTGCCCTAAAAGAGCTCCTGAAGGAAGCACTAAACATGGAAAGGAACAACCGGTACCAGCCCCTGCAAAAACATGCCAAATTGTAAAGACCATCGAGGCTAGGAAGAAACTGCATCAACTAACGAGCAAAATAACCAACTAACATCATAATGACAGGATCAGATTCACACATAACAATATTAACGTTAAATGTAAATGGGCTAAATGCTCCAATCAAAAGACACAGACTGGCAAATTGGATAAGGAGTCAGGACTCATCAGTGTGCTGTATTCAGGAAACCCATCTCACGTGCAGAGACACACATAGACTCAAAATAAAGGGATGGAGGAAGATCTATCAAGCAAATGGAAAACAAAAAAAGGCAGGGGTTGCAATCCTAGTCTCTGATAAAATAGACTTTAAACCAACAAAGATCAAAAGAGACAAAGAAGGCCATTACATAATGGTAAAGGGATCAATTCAACAAGAAGAGCTAACTATCCTAAATATATATGCACCCAACACAGGAGCACCCAGATTCATAAAGCAAGTCCTCAGTGACCTACAAAGGGACTTAAACTCCCACACAATAATAATGGGAGATTTTAACACCCCACTGTCAACATTAGACAGATCAATGAGACAGAAAGTTAACAAGGATATCCAGGAATTGAACTCAGCTCTGCACAAAGTGGACCTAATAGACATCTACAGAACTCTCCACCCCAAATCAACAGAATATACATTTTTTTCAGCACCACACCACACCTATTCCAAAATTGACCACATAGTTGGAAGTAAAGCTCTCCTCAGCAAATGTAAAAGAACAGAAATTATAACAAACTGTCTCTCAGACCACAGTGCAATCAAACTAGAACTCAGGATTAAGAAACTCACTCAAAACCGCTCAACAACGTGGAAACTGAACAACCTGCTCCTGAATGACTATTGGGTACATAATGAAATGAAGGCAGAAATAAAGATGTTCTTTGAAACCAACGAGAACAAAGACACAACATACCAGAATCTCTGGGACACATTCAAAGCAGTGTGTAGAGGGAAATTTATAGCACTAAATGCCCACAAGAGAAAGCAGGAAAGATCCAAAATTGACACCCTAACATCACAATTAAAAGAACTAGAAAAGCAAGAGCAAACACATTCAAAAGCTAGCAGAAGGCAAGAAATAACTAAAATCCAAGCAGAACTGAAGGAAATAGAGACACAAAAAACCGTTCAAAAAATTAATGAATCCAGGAGCTGGTTTTTTGAAAAGATCAACAAAATTGATAGACCGCTAGCAAGACTAATAAAGAAGAAAAGAGAGAAGAATCAAATAGATGCAATAAAAAACGAAAAAGGGGATATCACCACCGATCCCACAGAAATACAATCTACCATCAGAGAATACTACAAACACCTCTATGCAAATAAACTAGAAAATCTAGAAGAAATGGATAAATTCCTCGACAAATACACCCTCCCAAGACTAAACCAGGATGAAGTTGAATCTCTGAATAGACCAATAACAGGTTCTGAAATTGTGGCAATAATCAATAGCTTACCAACCAAAAAGAGTCCAGGACTTGATGGATTCACAGCCGAATTCTACCAGACGTACAAGGAGGAACTGGTACTATTCCTTCTGAAACTATTCCAATCAATAGAAAAAGAGGGAATCCTCCCTAACACATTTTATGAAGCCAGTATCATCCTGATACCAAAGCCTGGCAGAGACATAACCAAAAAAGAGAATTTCAGACCAATATCCTTGATGAACATTGATGCAAAAATCCTCAATAAAATACTGGCAAACCAAATCCAGCAGCACATCAAAAAGCTTATCCACCATAATCAAGTGGGCTTCATCCCTGGGATGCAAGGCTGGTTCAACATACGCAAATCAATAAATGTAATCCAGCATATAAACAGAACCAAAGACAAAAACCACATGATTATCTCAATAGATGCAGAAAAGGCCTTTGACAAAATTCAACAACCCTTCATGCTAAAAACTCTCAATAAATTAGGTATTGATGGGACGTATCTCAAAATAATAAGAGCTATCTATGACAAACCCACAGCCAATATCATACTGAATGGGCAAAAACTGGAAGCATTCCCACTGAAAACTGGCACAAGACAGGGATGCCCTCTCTCACCGCTCCTATTCAACATAGTGCTGGAAGTTCTGGCCAGAGCAATCAGGCAGGAGAAGGAAATAAAGGGTATTCAATTAGGAAAAGAGGAAGTCAAATTGTCCTTGTTTGCAGATGACATGATTGTATATCTAGAAAACCCCATTGTCTCAGCCCAAAATCTCCTTAAGCTGATTAGCAACTTCAGCAAAGTCTCAGGATACAAAATCAATGTACAAAAATCACAAGCATTCTTGTACACCAATCACAGACAAACAGAGAGCCAAATCATGAGTGAACTCCCATTCACAATTGCTTCAAAGAGAATAAAATACCTAGGAATCCAACTTACAAGGGATGTGAAGGAACTCTTCAAGGAGAACAACAAACCACTGCTCAATGAAATAAAAGAGGATACAAACAAATGGAAGAACATTCCGTGCTCATGGGTTGGAAGAATCAATATCGTGAAAATGGCCATACTGCCCAAGGTAATTTATAGATTCAATGCCATCTCCATCAAGCTACCAATGACTTTCTTCACAGAATTGGAAAAAACTACTTTAAAGTTCATATGGAACCAAAAAAGAGCCCACATCGCCAAGTCCATCCTAAGCCAAAAGAACAAAGCTAGAGGCATCACGCTACCTGACTTCAAACTATACTACAAGGCTACAGTAACCAAAACAGCATGGTACTGGTACCACAACAGAGACATAGATCAATGGAACAGAACAGAGCCCTCAGAAATGATGCCGCATATCTACAACTATCTGATCTTTGACAAACCTGACAAAAACAAGCAATGGGAAAAGGATTCCCTATTTAATAAATGGTGCTGGGAAAACTGGCTAGCCA